>NC_056735.1:16003807-16303807 GCF_019279795.1 Protopterus annectens
GCCTTTGAGTAGCTGATAAATATTAGCTGGGTGGTGGCAGTGATTTCTACTGTATAGTCTGGGTAAAACGGGCACAGCTGGAGAACCTGTGCCAGCCTTCCCCAGAAGTGCCTGTGTGGTTGTATAAACTCTTATGTCAAAGTGTGTGTGTGAGCTACTTGGGCAGGGACACGAAGCACTGGTTGGACAGAGAGGGTGCTGGAGATTTTAGCTTGCCCAGCTGGTTGAGATCTGGACCTTATAGCTGTGCCAGTGGGGAGTCTTATTGGGGACTTGGAGAGCAACCAGCCCCAAACTGACTGTGATCTCGGTGTGCTCTTAAGGGAAATTGCACTTCACTGTGGGTATTTGTTACCTTTTCTTCCTACATGAGACGCCCCTCACTGGTGTTAGTGGTGAGGATTGAGGCTCCTTGATTGCTGGGCCAGGGCACGGGAGTCACAGGAGGTTACTAGGATATGGCTCTGGGGCTCTTCCAAGCCTAGCCAAGAGTTTATCCCCACAAAGAAACCTCAGTCAGCACCTGTCACCCCTGCCAATGAGGGACATAGATTGAACCCCTGGGACAAATTTGTGGTTTCCCATCCACTCAAGTTTGCTTTTTAGAGGGTCAGCAAGGTGCTCTGTTTGACGTGTATAGAAAGTCTATTCCAGAGACAGGGCAGCCACTGGGAGACAAACCTGTCTCTCCAGCAGGTTTTGTTGATGTTGCATATTACATTCAGGCGTTTTGAGCAGACAGTGCATGAGGAGTTAAGACTTATGGATATGGAGCATCTTTAGTATGGCAGGATCCGAGATTGCCTTGTAGGTGAGACACAGATCACCCCTGAGAAATATGTATGTTAGAGAGTAGAGTGATATTGATTTGAACCTGTCAGCATAGGACAGGTGTTGGAAGCCATGGATTCTCTTTGTGAGGTACTTCAGTGGCCTTTCCAGTTGGTGCAGATGTTTGGAGAGGTACATCCCAAACGGGGTATTATACTCAATTACTGGTCTAATGAGGGAGGAGTATACAGAGGTAATAAACTCCTTTTTTCTGGATGTAATCACTTTACTTATGAGATGAACAAAGTAAAAGGCTTTTCTGACCAATGCCACTACAGGATAGTCAAATGCGAGGTCATCAACCTGACTGTCCAGGTCTCTCACCACAGGTTGTATGCTTAGGGGGTTGCCATTGATCTGGTAGTAAATAGGGGTTGTGTTTTAGCCGAATGGTATGATGATACATTTTTTGGCATTTAGCTTGAGGCCATGACTTTGGCACCAGTCATTAGTTGCTGTGAGACCCTCTTGCAGTAAGTTAACATCATTTGAGGAGACAATGACAGCACCCAACTTACAGTCGTCTGCAAACTTGGTCAGCCACAGGCCTTTTGTCTTTGCCCAGACCTCTGGGAAATAGATGCCCAACAGTAGGTGTCCCAGGACAGATCCCTGGGGAACTCCACTAGTGACGGGAATGCTATCAGAGGTGGAGCTGCCTATTTTGACTTTGAGAGTCCTGTCAGTGAGCCTCAAAGTCAAAATAGGCACTTCTACCTCCGATAGCACATACTCACCTGTATGCATACATACATACATGTGAGTATGTGCAGATATATGTATATATAGCTGTATGTCTACATATCGAAAACTAAAAATATCAAATGCCAATTGACAAAATACAAAAAAAAAAAAAAAACCAGTTAAACTTTTTTTTTTTTATGTTTTGCATCAGGACAAGGCCACCACAATCCATGCTAACTAAACATGCCAACTACGAGATCACAACCTAGTGGGTGGTAAGGGCAAATTTCCCAATCCCTAATGTACCACAACCTCTCACAGAAAAAAGCTAGTACATGCGATCAGCTACTTTTCGATCAAATGTACCAGCTTTTTTATACATACACACAACACAAAACACATACACATGCACGCATGCATGCACTCACACACAATCTAGCGTTATCTAGCTAGCTAGCTATTCATCCATCAGTCCCATCAACGATCTCAGTCTACCTTACACATCTTTTCTTAAACTGGAAAAACTGAGAAACTCACTCTTCCAGCTTGCTAGTGGAATGGACATCTGCCTCCTCCTCTATGGCCAGTGGTCTAGAAATTTACCCTGAGTCTGCTGCTGCGATGACGCCTACTGTGGGTATCAGGACCAGACCATTCACTGCAATCTCAAACAAAGGCACTGTAATAAAAACTGCCCACTGCCAACAGATTTTAACACATTTCCTTTGGTTACTTCAACTTTTAATCAACTTCAAAACCCAACAGTAATGAGTTCCAGAAGAGGTCACTGACAAAAGTCACCTTGAGGTCAACCTTTAATGAAGTGAGTCATAACTACATACACTGATAAATGGCAATGACAAAGATCGTAGCTTATAGCACCACATCGGCTGAACTGTACGTGACTCAAGCACGTAAGAACTCACACCAGAGGCATAACCATCTGTAGTCAGAGCAAAGAAATTTCATCACTGTTAGGTTGCTGCTCTAAACCATCTGTGGTCCTATCTAGAATACTGTGTTTGTAGCAATGAGCATATTATAAAACATTTTACTGCTTTCAGTTAGGGAGAGAAATGCAAACTCATTAGCTACAATGGTCCACAATCCTGGACTCCTTGTTCAGTGGATGAACTGGCTTCAGCTGGGAAGACATGGCTTGATTTTAAAAGTTCTCTTCACATAAGTGGTGATGCAAGCACAGGGAAAACATGCATACAATACACAGACATCGACTGATAGTCAGGCTTGAACCTGGACCCTGTGGCTGTGAAGTAGAGATCTTAACCACCAAGCCACTGTCCTACTCTACTTATATATTATATGTGAGACTCTAACCTTTTTCCCTTATGTGTCTAAATACCCTCAAGCTAATGAACACAAACAGGAGGGCATATTATCTCTCCAATTATATCTATACGACCTAAGACTTCTAAATTTACTTGTGCTTGTTGCACATTTAAAGGAACACCATCATTGCTACTGCAGAAACATTTAGTACTAAATGCATATACTAAGACTAGTTAACTTCAAGGCTACATAATAAAATATGTGGCTATAACCACATTACTGATTTAGCATGTAAACCTATACAATATGTAAACTGCATATAAACAACCTATAAAAAAATAAAAAAAAATGTTTGTAAAACACATGTGTTACCCTGCTACCCCACCAGTATACACACATTGTTTAACATCCTATTAAAACTATGTTATCTACACAGAGGTCTAGCTTTCAGTATGGGTTTGATGAGGACTTTGTCATTCAAACATGGGTTTGATGAGGACTTTGTCATTCAAACCACTGCCACTATCAGCTCTTAATTTAATAATCCAGCGGGTTTAGTTTCTGTCTTATTTTTAACATCTCCACATCTCCCATACAGTCTAGTTTTCTCCATAACTAGGAAGTGAAATTTGTGTGTCCCCCCTTTGTGAATGACATGTAATTTACATATTGTACAGATAGTAGCAATGATGGTATTCCTTTAAATCTGCAACAAGCAATTTGAATGTCAAGCACTGTATTTAAGGGATGAAGGTTTTTGACTAATAATATCGTCTGAAGAAGCAGTCTGTGTATCTGAAAGAGTTTACGTTTGGATTCCATTAAAGACATTTCACTTTTATAACTGCTGGCTATCGTTTTATTCTGCTCCACTTTATGTTTTTCCTGTTGGGTGTCCTGTGGAGAAGGCTATCTGGTGCATCTCTGTGCTGTTGTGCTGTGGATTTATACTATTTTATTTATTTTCTTATTTTATTTTGCCATTGGATGTGGGATTCACACAATTAGAGACAGCCACTGGAAGTGGAAAAATGAAGGTGGCACAACTGTGCAGCCAGTAATGGCTAGACTGACATTCTCTGTGACTGTTGGACACACTACTGACATGACCTGGGCAAGTATCATCTGCACTGGCTAAATGGATGTTTAGTGGACAAAACAACAGAACTTGTGAAGGCTGAGGTAGTATCAACCCAAAATGAGCACAGAAAGGAGTAGTAGCCTTGGTATGGAAAAAAAAAAAGAAACTGTAAAGGAATGCATGCTTGCACTAGATGGTCAACCAATGTCAAGTATCTGAACAAATGCTGGAGACAGGGACTGTCTCAGCATGGAGTCCAAATATGTGGAAGCCAGGACTAGGAGACCACAGTTGTAGTTCATTTACCAGAACTAAAACAGAAGAGGCAATAAAAAACACTACAGCATCTAGGATATGTCTGACTGCAATAAGAGAGAGAAACATCTGTAGCACCTGGAAAACAACAGTGAGTATTAATACATTTAATCTGAGTGGTGATGGCAGGACAATGAAGGCAGAAGGCAAATCCCGATATTAGATGATGGAGAAATACTGATACTGCCAAGACAAATATTAGGTTCTGAATACAAAATACTGGTGGTAGGTGTTACAGAATGCAGCCAAATTGCTCAGAATCTGCAGGAAGGGGAATAGTAAGATCGTCATTTTGAACTAGATCTATCTGTCTTTTAAGATTCCCATTTCCTGTATATCTTTGGACTTTCTGGATTTAGCTGTCCGGTAACTATAAGAACCTAGAACAGTGGGAAAAAAATCATTGCACAGTATATAAAGAAATTCAAGGTTAATTGGATAAGTGGTTAATTAATTGGTTTTGTACAAAAAGGCCATTTTGGTGATATGGTTTGATTCTGATGAAGTCCTGTTTGTGTTAAGGATGGAAACATTTAATCGGTTTGGTCATAAACAAATAATATATTTTATTTTATAGAAGAATCCTGGATGTGGCTTCTGGTTACTTATCCATAAAGAAACATCACCCATTCTTTAGTTGAGATATGACACATCATAACTGCAGCATCTAAATCATACACAGAAATACACTCTAACACATTTAAAAACAAAACCACAAAACATAAAACATCTCTCTGTACCTTTTGTACCCAGGATGTTGAGGCTATGCCACTATATTCCAATCCTTAAATAAACATTTACTGAGGTCATAAATTCAGAGAAAAAGGAAACGTTTTAAAAAAGGAAACTCATCCTCTTTGTCTCAGCGTCATGCAACCTTAAGTACTGCACTACACACAACTATACACAACTAAGCAATGTCTGGATGGATTAAAATAGTGACAACACACAAAAGTTGCTTCACGGGAATGACATTTTAAATTCTGACAAAACAGTGGGCAACAAACAGTGACCTCTTTTTTGTGCAACATTAGCTATACTAAAGACCAACTACACAATATCCAAAATGTCAGTAAGGATTAAGGCTATGAGCTGTTAATGAGGTTTGTGCTGTATTCGGTACTCCTAAGTTTAATTTCCTTAGCCTCTAGCTGTCTAATGTATGACTATTTCACTTAATCAGGCTCCCAGGCCTCCAGTAAAAATGTGCTTCAATGAATGCTGACAGAAAAACAATAAGTAATATCAAAACACATACAGGTTAACAAAGAAACAAAGAGCTAGCACAAACAGTGAAATCAGAGCTACTGGGAAGATTATTCTCTGTAGTCTCTCCAACAGTGGCTGACAAGTCAAGCATTTCAAGCAAGTACGGGATCCCATTACACAAAACTGTGCTGTGTAATGTATAACTTAATTTGGCTAGGTGAACAATTGAGGCTTGTCCACTAGAAAACAGAGTAAGCTGCTAACAACAGGAACACTAATGTAACTGAGAGAAAAATACCACCTTCTAGAGTTACAAGAACATGAAAACGGTTTTGCCCACACACATTTACGTATGGATGTTAAGGATTAAACACATTTGGCTATTGCTGGTTTAATAACTGAATGTTGCTTGTTACTACCTAGCACAACATGCCACTAAATTACAGGACATCTGTTTAAGTAGTTAGCACTTTAAAGTTTTCTTGCATAACATACAATTCTGTGTTTTGAAACCACGAAAAAGAAATTATGGTTCAAACTGGTGAAAAGCTACAATTAACTTTTTGAGAGGGAGAAAGGCCAAAATTGTTACTAACCCTTTCTCAGCTTGCAAAAATTTACATGGCAAAAACACTGAGTAACCAGCTTATAACCAACAATGTCAAAGAAGTGAAACCCAAAAGACAGCATTGTGATATGCAACTATCTGCAAAATAAATTTCACTACAAATATTTTTTCTCATAATGTGTGTACATATTTCTAAGTTTATGTACAAATGCTACAGATTAAGTTAAAAAGTAAATGCATTAACGAGTGCAATAATGAATACTCTATATACAATACTGAGTAAACTTTTGAAAACTTTTCATAATTATAATAGCTTAATCGGGCCAAAAGATACCTAAAATTTACTAAGCTTACTTATAACATAAACCTTATACAAAGCAAGTTTACAGACAGTATTACCCATTTGAAAAATGGTCAACAGTCAAACATGTTACTTACATTTCTCTTGTGTGTAGTAAGCAGAGTATAAAACTGACACTTCTGCCTAAACTCCAGATCAAGACACACAGAATCCCAGCTCATAAATATACAAGTCTGCATTCACAATAATATATTCACAACTAAGCCATCTATTGTTTTTACTTAGCTCTTGGCAGAAAATAATAAGAATGTTCCTTAGTGAATGTTACATTGTTACTTCAGGATGTATACAAGTTTAGTATTCACGATGTTACAAGTGCAGTATTTTCACTTTGTTTCAAAAGCTATGTCCTACAAGAGGTTTCAAAAGCTCTTGTAGGGCACAGCATTGTATCCTTTGTCATGTGATATTTTCCATCTCTTCCTATGGCAGGGCATCAAAATAATGTAGACAGCCATAGTCTACATCATTTTTGTTGGATATAACATTTAAGAGAAGCTGGATGTAAACTATCCCTTAAAACTTCCAGAAAATGTTTGTTTCTCTGCACAAACATAGGTTGGAATGCCACAACACAGTCACAGCCTCCATTTCCCTTTGTTACCTAATGCTAAGATCTGTGAACAGTGGTCATTTCATACTTGTGATTTTTATTGCTTTATCCTATGCTGTTAACTAAGTAGCTAATTAGCTACATAACAGTGACTACTAAAGTCCAAATGACAACAATCAACAGGACAAGGGGGAGTAAACTTTTTCAAAGGTTTTCCAAATTTTGAAAGACATACACAGGGATCCAATGTGGACATCCATTATTTTTATATAGTTAAACATTTGAAACAGCATCTATCCATGGATAAGCTCCGCATGCAAGGTGCTACAAAGTTGTTATCACACTCTGATCCTGACAGACTACCTAGCAAAGCATCAAATGGACATTTTTGCATGCTGTACAGCTTGTCTACATTACACAAATCTCTAAATAATGCACGTAAAACTAGGTGGATGGCTCACAAAGGTTAACACAGTACAGTAGACACAGCATATTAGACTGTTAATGGACTCAGACTTGCTGATAAACATATTTTGAAAAGTAGAATAACACAAAGAAAGTATTCCACTGTGGAATAAGTAACTGTGAAAACAACAAAAAGATATTCCAACAAGATCCAATAAAATCCACAGACCATTATAAATTGCAATAAAATCACACTCTATTATATAGGTCTCCCAACCTAGCACTTTGTTTCATTTGATCCAACACCCTAAACTTGAAAACACGTCAAAAAGAAATATTGTCACCTGCATACCAAATGGGGAAGGTCTCACCATGCTTAGTGAAAGCCTTAAAAGAGAGAGTGACTTCAGTGATATAAAGGTGACGGTGATTTGTTCCTTGGTCATTCTCATATTAGAACACAATATATTTCTTTTTGATGATAAACATTATTGGCAGAAGCAGGGTGTGACAATGGGCACACCCTGCACAAACAGTTATGCCAATCTAGTTATGTTCCATCGGGAGAGGATATTTGCACTAGGAAACAACATATACTCTCGATACATAACCTTTTTTAAAAGGTTTGTTGATGACCTTTTTGTGTTATGGCAAGGACCCGAGGAATTGATTCTCCAGTTCATAGAATATCTACATTCTACTACTAGCTTCCTTAGATTTACGTATACTCATATACTAGTATGGAGTTCTTGGATGTAGAAGTCTTTAGGTTGGAGAATGGGATGATAGCTACTAAGCTATATAAAAAACCCTGTTGTGTAAATACTACACTTAGGAGGAATAATATGCACCCGGCAAAAGTGTTTAGGAACGTTCTGAAGGGCTAAGGGAAGCGAACGTCAAGATTAAAGAGAGTCCATGAAAGATGTGAATCTAACCTTTCTACTCTAACACAGGAATTTAAAGAAAATGGTTATAGAGAAGCTGAGGTGAATAAAATGGCTAGGGAGGTGAAACACTTAAGAAATAGTTCAGCTAGATCTTATTTTGACAGAAAAGAAAGTTTGAATCGGGAACAACATGAACAACATGTACAAGTAAATCAGAATGACCATGTAGATTTTTTGATGCATCACACCAGTGATCATGGTGTTTTTTGTGATATAAAGAACTGGCCTGAACTACTTTCAGAAGAAAAGATAGGTAAAGTAGCAGGACAGACACCACATTTTGTATTTAAGAATAAGCACTCTTTAAAGCATAGTTTATGCTATGATAGGAGAGGGTTACTGGAAACACAATGCCCAGGGGGAGACTTCTCCCTGTGGCAACTGCAATTTTTGTCAATTTATAGATACTCAAAACAGCTTTGTCCATTCAGTCACCAACCAAGACCACCGGTTATACGTAAAAGCTACCTGTATTACTTCTAATGTGGTTTATTTGGCTAGCTGTCAGTTATGTTGTAGTTTTTATCTATGAAAAACAGTAAGGAAGTTGAGAGAGAAGCAGGCAATTAGAAATAAAGATTTAAAGAATGCATTAGCCAACCATATACATAAAGAAGGAAATTCACATATTTTCAAGTTTAGGGTGTTGGATCAAGTGAAACAAAGTGCTAGGTTGGGAGACCTCAATAATGTGTTAGAGCAGAGAGAAACAAAATAGATAGTGAGACTGCAGGGTGATGTGCATCCAGGGTTAAATGGGTATGTCCCTTTAAAACCCATTCTGATGGGACGGAAGTTGCTTAAATGAGTTAACTGAAACTGTTCTGTTATAGGTTGTTTCACTAGAGTATTAAATTATAAAATGGAGTGTGATTTTATTGCAATTTATAATGGTCTCAAGAAGTGTTCATAGTAGCATGAAAGTGCTAACCTTTTAATAAATCAACATGCTTTTATCCTTTGCTGCCATGGTGGGTCTGTGGATTTCATTGGATCTTGTTGGAATATATTTTGAAAAGTACTGAATGAACTACTTCCAGCTCTAATAACATTATACCTACTAAGTAGGTGGGTACAAGAAAGCTGAACCAAAATGCATTTCTGACTACATGAATCTTAAATTTACAAAAAAAAAAAAAAAAAAAAAAATCAGCTATTGTGTTTGCTGTTACTGCTTCTAAATGTTCATTTAATGAGTTGGGATATGATAAAGTATATTGCTCTCCAGCATTTTAATAATAAATATTGCCTGCTGCAGGGTAAGTTACAATCTAACTCAGGAGGAAAAAAGATAAATTATGGTATACTACTGAGTTTACATTTTACTGTATAGTCTTATCTTGGAACATATAATTAGAATTATTGGTACTTTTCCATTAATGCGGCAGCAGTCATGGAGTGAAATATAGATGGTGTTAGTAAGTTATGAGACGATGTTGATGGGGTTAAACATTAAGTTGTTTTGACAAGTACTTTACCATGCATTGGGTCATGAGGATCACAGGTCATGTAAAACGGAGTTACTATTGCAGGCTAGTAAGGCACCTTTGGAATGGTTTGTACAATTTAACGTTCATGAGAATGTTGGCAAGTAGTGCTGAAGGGATTAACAAACACTAGAGCAAGGTAACAGGGAAAGGAAACCCAAAATTTACTTATCAGGTAACTCGGGAAGGGGAATAATGTATTTTGTTGTCATATGCAGCCCTGGAAAACAATGGACACACTAAAAAATCTGTGAAAACTGAAAGTGGTTAATACAGAGAGTTATAGTGTATAGTAATGTAATTTGCAAGGTTTGTCGTCATTTGTGCAAATAACGTGTGGTCCATACAAGTATAGTAGTGGAAGTGCCTGGATGAGGAAAAACAGAATTGCCAACTACTGGATGCCAGTAATAAAGAATGTTGAAAAGGGTATGAGGCCATGTGTTACTGAGGTAATACAGGACCGCACATAGGCTGTCAACAATGCATCAGGAGTGCATTTGGCAAGCTGTGCATGGGTTAATGTTCTAATGAGGCAGTGGCGAGGTAATGTTAGGTTGATGTGAACTCATTCCTGCTTATTCTTTTGTGGTTTTAAGTTAGTGTTTGAAGTCACAGTATTATTGCTTTCCTGACATGTATCTGTCAGTGTGCACACACTGAGAATATGTTGAAAAGGGTACCACCTGCTGATTCTTAAGGGTCAGTGTGTTAACATGTGGAATGCCGTGAGGCATAGCTGTTAACCTAAACACACACAGAATGGGTAAAACACCTTGGAAAAATAGGAACATCTCTTGAAAATGTGAAATGAACATGGGAAGAAAGGCGTTGCAAAAACAGGAATGTGTTGACAATGTCAGCATGTAATTACAATAACATTTATGTTACTTTTCCGTCTATATTTCGCGCCACGACTGCTGCCCCATTAACGGAAAAGTACCGAATGATTTAATCTCTCAAAAAATACAATTATATCTGTACTGTGAGCATTACTGGAGATAAATAAAAAGTATAGAAATGCAGACAAATGGAAAGTAAGAAAGACAAAATAGCACAAGTTCTTCAGCTGCTTCTGCCACATATAGTAGAAAGTACAACTGTGTACACTTACCATAAATGTAGATGTTCAAGTGTATTCACTGTTGCAGTGATCGCATTTGGGTTACCCCTGCCAGGATAGCCCTCAGTTGGCCCGAATACCAGAGGCTTAATATTTCTGCATCGGCTGCTGTCACTTCAGGACTGACGTCAGGTCATCAGTTGTATAAAATAAGGCAGCAGACGTCATTAATCAGTTTTTCTTGCCCTGTCAGGAGCCCCCAAGAGGGAGCTAGTATATGGTGGAAGAACACCACCAGCAGAAAGTAAATACCAAAAGTTCCGTGAGAGAGAGAGAGAGAGAGACAAGGGGGGTGACGGGAGGGAAACCAGGACTGCAACAGTGAATACACTCGAACATCTACATTTATGCTAAGTGTACACAACTGTATTATGTTCTTCATGTTTCACTGTTGCAGTCACCACATTTGGGTTGATTCCCAAAGCTGAAGAAAAGGGTGGAGGCAGTCAAGAAGACTGGGTACTGGCTAGGATGCCCTGCAAGACAGCAGTGGCAAAGCCTGCCCTGGATTTGGAGAGGATAGGCAGGTGGTAATGCTTGGTGAAGGTATGAACAGATGTCCATGTTGCAGCCTCCAGGATGTCCCTGGTGGGGACCTCTCTTGAGGAAAGCTGCAGAGGTGGAAGTTGCTCTGGCAGAGTGTGTCCTGACCCCCTTAGGGGGTGCTATCCATTTGGAAATGATTTGTTTGGATAAGGCTTTGCCCTCTGCTCCTGCAGCAAAGTTGAATAACAACTGATCAGTCTTTCTAAATGATTTAGTCCTGTCTAGATAGAATCTGAGCTGTCTGTGCACATCTAGAGAGAGTGCAGTATCCTTTCCCCCTTGTTTTGTGGGTTAGGGAAAAAGATGTGCAAATGAATGGATTGGTAGAGAGCTACACTGGACACCACTTTTGTCATGAAGGATGGGTTAGTCCTGAGGGAGACCCTGTCAGCATGGAAAATGATGAAGGGCTCTACATTAGCAGCTCGGATAGTCTTCTTGCTGAAGTGATGGCCAGAGGCAAGGCTGTCTTCCATGAGAGAAACTTTAACTCTGCTGAAGCTGCTGGTTTAAAGGGGGGCAGGGTGAGCTTTTCCAACATTAAGTTTAGGTCCCAAGCTGGGGTAGGTGCTCTTCTGGGTGGCGTCAAGTTGCTAGCCCCTCTTAGGAACTGTTTGATGACAGGGTGTGAGAAAAGAGGTTGTTCAGTGCTGAAATGAGCAGAGATAGCAGAGGCATGAATTTTAATAGAGGAAAAGGATAGACCACTGTATAGTAGGTCAGCTAGGTAAATCCAGGATGAGAGGTAGGGAGGGCAGTGCCGTATCAGCTGCCTTAGCCTGGATCCAGGTGCAGAACCTTTTCCATTTGTCAGCATAAGACTTCCTAGTGCTAGGGTGTCTGGCCTCATGTATAACACCTAGAACCTGTTTACTGAGATTGGCAGCTTGAACAGTGGTCAGGGAATAAACCAGGCTGCCAGATTGAGGGTCTGCAATTGGGGATGCATGAATTCTCCTTCCCTCTGGGTCAGGAGTGTGGGATCTGAGGGAGATGCCATGGTGGCAGAGGTGACAGGCTGCGCAGCAGTGGGTACCAGTGCTGGCATGGTCAGTCTAGGGCAATCAGGATTGTCCTTGGTTTTTCCTCCCTTATTTTGAGCAGTACCCTGGTAATGAGAGGTAGTGGGGGAAATGCATATACCGAGAGGGTGACCCACTGAAAGGATAGAGCATCCACTTTCCAGGTCCTGCAGTGAGGCTCCCTGGTGCAGAACTTTCTGAGCTGATGGTTGGAGTGGGAAGCAAAGAGGTCGACCTTCGAGGTGCCAAATTTCTGAGTTACAAGGGTGAAGGTTATTTGGTTTAGCTGCCACTCATTTGGGTCCAGAAGATTTCTGCTTAATTTGTCTGCCAGAGAGTTTAGACAGCCTGGCAGGAATTGTGCTAACAGGTGTAGTTGCATGGCTGAGGCTGTATGCCAAAGGGTCATGGTGAGCCCACACAGAGGGTAGGAGTGAGTCCTTCCCTGATTGTTGATATACCACATCACCGTGGTGTTGTCTGTTTTGATCAGTAGAGCCCCCAGGGAGAGGAGGGATCTGAAAGCTGTCAATGCGTGCTGGACAGCTAACATCTCTTTTAGGTTGAGGTGCAGAGGTATTTGATGTGGGCTCATTGGCCCTGTATGCACCTGCCATCCAGGTGTGCACCCCAAGTATAGTCTGATGCATCTGTGGTGAGGGTCTGGGCGGCGTGGGGTTGTGAGAAGGGTAGTCCCTTATTGTGGTAGCATGCTGCCGCTGCCCACCAAAGAAAATCTTTCCTTAGACAAGGTATCATTGGTATAAGTTTCCAGGTCTTGAGAATGTTGATACCAAAGGCTTTTTAGGTACCATTGAAGTTTCCTCATATGCAGTCTGGCATATGGAATGAGTAGAATGCAAGAAGCCATGAACCCCAGAGCTTGCAGGATTTTCCTTGCGGATAACTGGGGTCTGGTGGCTACTTCAGAGAAACAGGCTGTCAGGTAGGTTTGCTTTTCTGGTGTAAGGAATGCCATCTGGGATGGAATGTCCAGGCTTACTCCCAGGAATATAATTTTTTGGGTGGGTATTAGTTGGGATTTCTTTTCTTTGACTGTGTACCCTAGCGAGGTCAGTAGGTCCTTTACAACGACCAAGTGCTTGAGCAGCTTTTCCTGACTGTCTGCCTGAATTAGGCTGTCGTTTAAATATAGGTAAATTTTAATATTTCTTTGCCTGCAAAAAAGCAATGGCGGGAGCCAGGCATTTTGTGAAAACTGGGAGCAGTAGATAAGCCAAAGGGAAGCGCAGAGAATTGAAAGTGCAGTGATCTGTAGATATTTCCTGCATGATTCCCTGATTGGGATATGTAGGTAGGCCTCTTTTAGGTTTAGGGTGGCTAGCCATGCATCTTTGGAGAGCATAGGTAGTAGTTGCTGGAGGGTGAGCATTTTGAATTTTGGTATCACCAGGAAGGTGCTCAGAATGGATAGATCGAGGATGGGGCACAAGGTGCCCACTTTTCTGGGTACCAGGAAAAGCCTGGAGTAGGAACCTTGGCCTATCTGTTCTGCAGGAACGTGCTCTATTACCCTCATAGAGAGCAAGGAAAGGACTTGCTTTTTGGCCTCTGCCCACTGGTTTGGGGGAAGATCTGGGAACCCCTTTGGGGTTGGTAGAGTTTGGAAAGAAAATCTGTATACCTGGGACACTATGTTGAGGACCCAGCAGTCGTTGGTAATGGTGGCCCAGGTGCTTGTGTGGAAGGAGAGTTTTCCTCCCAGGGGCAAGTGCAGGTGGGCAGAGGGAGGGGGTGGAAGTGTAGAGTCATTGTGAGTTCTTACCACGAGGGGGTGGCTTTGCACTCCCTGGTTTAGAAGAGGAGGTAATCCATTGCTTAGTGCTCTGCATTCCCTGTCGCTGTTGTCTGGGGGTCTGCTTCCCGAAGGTCAGGGCTGAACTGACCTGGCAGGGGCAGGAAAGGACCAGTGCTTGGAGGGGCAATGCCTACTGAACCTGGGTGGCTGGACCTGCAGGAAATCCTTAACTGTCTGCATAGATTTAGCCTTTTCTTCCATCTTTTTTAAGAGCTCTTCTGCCATGGTGCCAAATAAGTAGTCTTTGTGCAAGGATGCATCCAATAGTTTAGATTTGACATGGTCTGGCAAGGGATGTTCCTTAAGCCAAGCATGCCTTCTAAGGAAAGAACCGGTTACTGCTGCCCTGCAAGATGCTTCTAGTGCATCAAAACCAAAGCGTAAGGTGTGCTTAGTTATTTGATTTGCAGAATGCATTAACTGTTGTAACTCACAAGCAGAAGAATATATTTTTTGTTTGAGGAGTTCCATGGTATGCTGCTGAAATTTTAGAATATGGAACTGACAATTTAGTGCTCTAATAGCAAGAGTAGCAGAGGTGTATACTTTTTTTACCCCACCTGTCTAGTGCTCTGGAATCCCTATCTGAGGGGGTGGGATTCTTAGCAGAAGTTGCTTTAATTCCTTTAGGCCCTTGGGAGAGATCCTCAGGGTCAGCATTAGGATTTTTGAAAAGAAATTTATGAGAGTCAGGGACTCTGTAATATCTGTCAGGTTTCCTGGGAGCAGGAGGGAGGGTGTCAGGAGTCAAACTAGATTCCATGTAAACATCATCCACAACATCCAGTACAGGAAGAATGGCCAAGGGTCTGTGCTGTGGAAGATCTAAAAATTACCCGAGTCTCTTTTTAGACTGAGGGTAATCCTGACATTCCCACTGGAAATGCTCACTTAAAGTATGAAGGGATTCCCCAAAGAAAAAATCCTCGGGTGGAGAGGCTGAAGGAATGGATTCCTCTGTATCAGAATCCTCATAAGCAGAGAGGGGTTGCATGTCTTCAAATTCACAGGCATCAGAGTCATCGGACTCCTGTTCAGATAAAACCACTGGGGACAAATCTCTTTTTCTTTTGGAAGGGGTAGCTTGGCTTCCCCTGATCAGCACTATGAGGTCTTCTGCCATTTTAAGCATTTGAGACTGAGGCAAAGAAGAAGATGCCTGAGGAGTCATTGGTTTCTTGGGTGTGGTTCATACCCTGGGCCTTAGAAACTCGGTAGTTTTTGAAAGAACAGTAGATGCGAAAGAAGTCGTCGGTTTGTGTCAAGAATCGGTAGTGTGAAGTAATTCCTTGGAAGCCGGTGCCAACTCAGTGGCTCCGGACCCATCCAAGTTACAGACATCCGTAGGATCCTTAGTCGATGAAGAGTTTTCCGGCATACCAGACTCCGAAAGGGTCTCAGTAGTGGCCTTTGAATCCACATAAGTGGGCATCAGGGGCTGCAAAAGCGCCTCACTGAGGACCAGAGAGCTGACGACTAGCTTAACGGAAGCGTCATCGGTAGGTTTGGATCTGTGCAGTCTGTCTCTGTCTTTAGCCTTACATTTTTTTTGAAGATCTGCTGTTGGATGGCTTATCGAAGCCATATCGGAAATCGGGGACTGAGAACGAAAATGTCGAACTACAATAAGGGCCCAAAGACATATAGTTCTGGCACTGAACAAAGCACAAAAGCGACAGTGGGGGAAAGTTGTGGTCTGGGCCTAAGCAAGTTAGGCAGTAAGAATGAAAGTCTCGGTGTTGTATTTGCTTTCCACAGGAGAGACAATTATTAACTTTTTCTGACATCGGTTACAGCAAGAAAAAACACGAAGAACATCAGCCATCATCTTGCCACGTCAGGCTAAAATAAGGTTTATAAACTCACTTGGCTTTAAAGCCCTACTCACTGAAACTATTCTATCAAGACCGAAAGTAATATTTTGTGTGACGTGAGTGGGACCCACCTTCATCCACATACATGAACTTTACCCCTCCTCCACTTAGTTAACATAGCCTACTTTGAAGGTGAACAGTCTCAAGATAAGTTAGAGAATTTCCACATCCCCAAAGTACCTCTCAACCTCTTAGTTCAAGAAATCTGGACAAAGTCTGACAAAATAGGGGGACAAAGGACCAAAAATAGGGACAGATTTTAAATATTGCTCTTATAAACTTAGAAAGTGGCTAGAGTAACAGGGTTTGTGTTAACATACATTTTCTGAAGCATTTGAAGTCTGAGATTCAAATACATAGCCACTTTCTAAGTTTATAAGAGCAATATTTCTGTGTGTTTCTATCAAAAAAACAAAAAAATAATCCTTGTTTTCCCACCTCTCCTCAACTAGTTTAGACCAGTTTACAGGCATTGCTGTATTCTGGGATGAGGTGTAGTTCCTGTGTTGTCCATTACCTTACTTGGATAGAAGGAAGTTTCTTTGCTCACCAGTGGGAGTGGGGAGCCTTAAGCAGCCTACCTGGCCCTATAGGAAGTGACCTCAAAACAAGAGCTGTAGTAATTGGTTGTTTTGGACCATGTCTAGCTCTTTTGTAGTTCCCCGTTTAAAATCTGCGTTTGCGCGCATAGCTGGTTAAACTTCTTCTGGCTCCGCCAAGTCTGCTCTTCAAATTTTCCCTTAAGGAATCTGTACTCTTAGTATAATCAGACTACTCACTATATTATAAGCCTAGCACTTGTTCTCAAAACTTCTCTACTAAGTAAGCACTCTCATACTAAGTAAAGCACTACATCCATCTACCACCCCGGTGAATATCCACTTCCCTTAAAGGCACAGCACTCCCTTATACTGTTCTAGCATGGCGAGTGGTAGATTACTGGCGTCCTCTCCAGTTCAGCTGGTTAATCTGGGTATCTTGAGACAATGCTACAATTGTCTCATGTACACAGACAACCCTCTCCTCCTCCCAACAAACACAAATACATGTGAGAGATGCAACTATATAGCCAAACTGGAGGCTGAACTCTCTCAACTCAGGGCTGGCATGACCAGACAGGAGGAGATGGCAACCACACACACAACAAACCCAGTCCCACATAGACCTACCACAACTGCAAACCAAACACATAAAAACACAAAGACATACTCGGAGGCTCTAATAAAAAACTTACCAAAACAACAGAGGCTCCCAAAGCAGACATCCAAAAATCCACCACCTCAAAACAAAACACATGCAACACATACTTTAATAAATCAGTGTGTCAACCAATCACAGCCCTCAAGGCCAAACACCATGTCTGATACACTAGTAATAGGTGACTCTATAGTCAGACACACTGATATCCCGCTTACCAGGATGAACAAGGAGAGGGGGACTGTGAGCTGCCTATCGGGAGCTAGGATCCGCCACATAACACACGCACTCAGGTCACTCCAAAGCAAGTACAAATATGACTCAGTCATTGTCCATGCTGGCGTGAATGACCTGAGACGTACCTCCCTGGACTACATGAAAAGAGACAGAGGAGCTCTCCGATTATGTAGCCCAGGCTGGTATGACCCTGACCCTGAGCAGCATCTTGCCCTCACCAAGAATGATGCCACAATACAAAGACAAGATGACAAGCTTTAATAATTGGCTCAAGTACTGGTGTCATTCTAAGGGGATCCAATGTTTGTCTGCCTGGGATGACATGTTGGACAATCCACGCTGCTTCGCAAGGGATGGCTTACACCTGTCACCACTGGGCTTCCGGATATTGGCTAAGGCTCTTGCCACCCCCATAGTGCCTTTTTTAGGCAAGGCTCAAAAGACAAACCCACCTCCTTAGAAAACAAAAATGGAAAAAAACTAAGGGTAATGCTGCTTAACGCCAAATGTCTAAATCTCAAGATGCAGGCACTCGATGCACTCCTCAGCATGGAGAACATCGACGTCTGTGCAGTAACTGAAACCTGGTTCAAGGCTCCTGAGAGCACCCCAGCGCTACCAGGCTATACCTCGTATCATGCTTTTCGGCCCCAAAATCCGGGCTGAACCACAAAGGGAGGGGGAGTGTCCATATTCATCAAGGACACCCACACCTCCAGGTTAGTAACAACACATGAAGCATCAGAGACCATACAGGTGCAACTAACCATAGGCAAAACTGCTATACAACTGGTAGCATGTTACAGACCACCCTCCCAATCTCAGGAACCCCACTCAGCCTTCCTGAAGACATTGGAGGATATGAATGTATCACAAAATACCATCATACTGGGAGACTTCAACTACCCAAACATAGATTGAGTACATTATTCTAGCCCTAACACCCTAGCCCAAAGGTTCCTGGAATTCCTAAATTCAAATGCACTGGAACAACTAGTCACCTCTCCCACTAGGGGAGATAATATACTAGACCTGATCATCACAAACATGGGGACAAAATGCTCCACACCGGAGGTATACCCCTCACTAGTGAGATCTGACCACAAACTAATCACCCTGGATATACATATCCCACCTCCACCCCAGCACAAAAGACCACAGTGAAAAACTTCTCAAAAGCAGACTTCACTCTTCTTAAGACTGAGATGGTATCCTTTAAGCCCACTGGGCCAGTGGATACCACATCCCACAATACCGAATCCTTCACAAATGCTTTCTATGGACATCTCCAAGAATGCATGGATCATGCAATCCCAAATAAATCCAAGTCCCTCTCCACCAAAGGCAAGCGACCTGTCTGGTGGACCTCAGCCATTAACAAATTGTATAACAAAAGAAGGAAGCTACTGCACGTCAGAGCAAAATCCCATAAAGGGAAGACATCTCTGATCAACATTAGCAGAAAACTACGTTCTCTCATAAAAACATCCAAGGCCAACTTTGAGAGAAAAATCGCTAAGGACACTAAAGATAACCACAAAGCCTTCTTCAGCTATGTTAGAAACCTGGGCGGAAACCCTCAGATATGCTCAGAGTTAGTTCACAACAACAAAAAATACACTGAACCCACAGATATTGCCAACATTCTGGCGGACAGGTTCAGTGCAAATTTCTTCCCTCCCTCACCCCCACCCCCAAAAGAAGAAATACTTATCCCAGCTGAATGTAATCTCCCTGTCATCTCAGATGTCCAAGTGAGAACCGCCCTCAACAAAGCTAAAAATACAGCATCAATGGGACCTGATGGTATCCCGGGTTGCGTGCTACGTGAACTCCAAGAGGAGCTAAACCCGCACATAAAAATGCTATTTAACCTTAGCCTTACTACAGGATATGTACCTGAACACTGGCGTACAGCAACAGTGGTCCCACTCCACAAAGGGTGTACCTCTACAGACCCTGGGAACTACCGCCCCATAAGCTTAACCAGGCTGGTCTGCAAAGCTATGGAAAGAATCATTATGGAACTCATAAACAGAGACATAGGGGACCTACAGACACTTGACCCCACCAAGTTCGGCTTTGTAAAGGGCAGATCCTGCCTTTTGAACCTGGATGACTTTTTCGAAACAGTCACTAGAGCCATTGATGAGGGCAAAGCAGTCCATACAGCCTACCTGGACTTGGCTAAGGCCTTCGACACAATACCCCACTCAGGCATCATAGATAAGCTCAACAGCTTAAACGTAAACCCTTATGTCACTAGATGGGTTGCAAACTGGATAAAGGACAGAACCCATAAAGTTAAAATAGCTGGAGCAATGTCAGACTCAAAGCCAGTCACAAGTGGTGTCCCACAGGGATCTGTCCTGGGACCCCTCTTGTTCGGCATTTATTTCTCAGATGTTAAAGCAAACATGGGAGGGTTGTGGCTGACAAAGTTTGCAGATGACTGCAAACTAGGCGCCATAGTCGATACACCAGCGGACACATACATCCTACAAAAAGGCCTCACAGAAACGGACAACTGGTGCCGGAGTCACGGCTTTAAACTAAATGCCAAAAAATGTATAGTCATCCCCTTTGGGATGTATGTAAGTACCCACAAATTATCACATAGACAGCAACCCACTGAGTATGGAAAAAGTAATCAGAGACCTAGGGACCCAAGTCAACAGCGACCTCTCATTTGACACCCACGTTGCCAAAGTTGTTAGAAAAACATTCTACCTTGCACACCTCATCATGAAGGGATTCACATCCAGATCCAAGGATGTCATTGTACCCCTATACTCCTCCCTCATCAGACCCATGATTGAGTACAATGTCCCATTTGGTATGTACCTCACCCGGCATTTGAAACAGCTGGAGAGACCACAAAAGTACCTCACCAAGAGGATCAAGGGTCTCCAACATATGTCTTATTCTGCCAGACTAAAGAAACTTCAGCTCTATTCAGTAGCATACCACCTGCTCAGAGGTGATCTCTGCCTGATGTACAAGGCCATGTCCAATCAGGTTCTGATGGACATGCTCCACCTCAAAAAATCATACTCCATCAGGACCACGAGAGCTAAAGACTTAAACCTCGGCACAAGTATGAATAGGACATGCTGGAGGGATAGATTCATAACCCAGAGGCTTCCCATGCTTTGGAACAAGATCCCAGTTCATATTAGGCAGAGCCCCTCACTGAGTCTCTTCAAGAGAAATCTTGATGAGTGGATGGGAGATCGTAAGTTTACCCCAGGGATCACATCTGTGTCACTGCTAGACAGGGGCACAGTAAACTAATTCTATTATATAAGGGGACCTTCATTGTGTCACTACTAGACAGAGGCACAGTATTCTAAATTTATTCTGTACATTTTTGTACCATTTCATGGGGTGGCAAAAGCCACATCACTATGGCTAGGCTTACAAATGCCCCAGGGCAGATAGCCTAGTACTAAAGTATGAAACGTGTCATTATTTAGTAACTTTAATCTACAGATCACCCCAGTGATTTGCCAGAAAACAAGAAATTGTACGTGGAATAGACAGTTGAGAGGTATGGGCCCAAACCTGTTCTATGGAATGTATTCACCGAGTTCTCTCTCTCTCTACAGGAGACCAGTCACAAAAACAGAAGCTATCGTAATATCACCATCAAAGTTAAGTCTTTTAGCATGCTGGTATTATGTGATTCACGAGAAGTGCGCTTGCTTATTCTGCACACCACTGTCAATGTAATATGCTCCTGAGCGCATGTTTGGTTACTTCCCTTAGGTCGCTGTTTCTGACTTTGATCTCAAATACACACAGGCATATTTCTGCACCAGTGTGTGTGTGTGTGTGTGTGTGTGTGTGTGTGTGTGTGTGTGTGTGAAGAATTTAATTTAAGACACTGCTGAGGGATACAAGTACTGTACTTTGGCTTTTCTTTAAAATATTCTGCTTCCAGTTATTAAAATCCAGTGTGTCCTGTGTCATGGTATGCTGTAATGGCTTTTGCCCCCATCCAGGCAGTTCTTAACAGCAGTCTATCTCTGCCTAGCATACATATCCAGTTACCAAAAGCAAAGTAAACTAATGTACTCCAATGTACATAACATCTATTCACATTCGTCTTTTCAGAACGGTGTTATTTATTTATTTGCCACAGAGATGATTTGCTCTGTGTGTGCAAAGGAGGATCTCTCAGGACTTGTTGCCATTTTATCAACATCTGAAATCTAACATTTAGGGTACTAATCTTACTTAAATCTGACAAATGTGCTACTCATTATTTCATGATGGATAATAATAATTTAGATGAATTACTTCCAACATGATGTTACATTCAAAAGTTGTTGTTATAGTAATGAACAGTTAAGAAACAGTTCTTTTCCTATAAATTCTCTATGTTTTATTCCATACGCGTTTGGCTCTGGAAGCATTCTGCAAAGTACTGAGGATTTTTTAAACCTTGCTGATAAGTGCACTTAGTAATAATGTTCAAGTACTTTCAAAAGTGACAGTGGGATAGAGAAAAATAAAAATTATAGTTGCAGCCTTCTAAACGTTATCAGGAATAAGTACAATATTCTATAAGCAGTCCTTTGCTTATTCAACATTCTGCAGGAATTTAAAGCTTTCAAATGGTTATCACTTAAGGATCTAATGAAACTGAAAGTGAAAATATAAATAAATGCAACAGCCACATTCGAATAGGAGCCAGGCATACCTCTCAACTGTCCAGATTTTCAAAGAACGTCCAGATTTTTGGCTCAAATTTTTGGTTTATTCCTCATAAAATTTGTGTTTTTCGGGCAAATCACTGGAATGATCTGAGGACTGAAGTAATTAAATAATGACATACATGAGTTTCAGACTTCAAATTCTTCAGAAATTGTATGTTAAATCAAACCCCATTACTCTAGCAACCTTCTAAGTTTATAACAGCAGCATTTACAAAATGAACCTATTTTTGGGCCTTTGCCTTCCATTCTTTCAGACTTTGTCAAGATTTCTTTCACTAAGAGGTTGAGAGGTATTGAGGATGCTCCAAGGTTTTTTAGCTACCAGATACTTCTGAGTTTTTCTTTGAGAATATTAAGTCCATAAGGCCACTGTTTTTTAATTATCAACTGAAGCAACAGGAAACTCGACTATGAAAACATTACATGTTGGGCTGTCCTGCTTGTATAGGCAGGGTAGGGTAACGTGGGGTGGGGGTGGGGGGGTAAAATGACATGCCTTCATTTTTCCAAATAACCACGTGAGACAGGACAGATGTTTCATCATTCTGTAGATGATTGGTCATCAGTGACTAACTACAAAAATAACAAATATGTATTCACCATATCAAAAGATCTCTGCAAGACCCTCTGCAGTGCATCTGATGGTGAATCCTTTACTGTAACCTTTGGTCAAGCTTTTTTTTTTTTTAAGAAGTTCTCATAAGCTAGAGTACATATTTTCCTCTGGTGTATGATGTAAAGGGCAGTGAGGAAGCACATTCTGTAAATCATGACGTAAATTATACTTAGTAAGGATATGCAAAGCACATACCATCTGACTTTCAGGGAACTCCAGCAGCAGCCTGTGGAGTGAAGGTCCATTCAAGTACAGAGGGATGAATGGAGAATACAAGGATCCATTGAAGAGGTGGACCCCTTCACAGATAACTACACAAGAGTGAGTATATATACATTATATCTGGTATTGGGAGTTCTCCTCATCTGGTCTGTGACGTGTAAAAACTCCTCTATGGCAGGAATCAGAGATAATAACCTAAAAGCAGATGCTCAGAGGGTCAAATACCAAAGACAAAACACAAACCTGCCAAAAATCAATCATCATCATCATTTTCTTTCGGCTGTTCCCGTTAGGGGTCGCCACAGCAGATCATCTGTTTCCATTTCTTCCTGTCCTCTGCGTCATGCTCTTTCGCACCAACCGCCTGCATGTCCTCTCTCACCACATCCATAAACCTCATCTTAGGCCTTCCTCTTTTCCTCTTACCTGGCAGCTCCATCCTTAGCATCCTTTTCCCAATATACCCAGCATCCCTCCTCAGCACATGTCCAAACCAACGCAATCTCGCCTCTCTTGCTTCGTCTCCAAACTGTCCAACCTGAGCTGACCCTCTAATATACTGATTCCTAATCCTGTCCATCCTAGTCACACCCAGTGCAAATCTTAACATCTTTAATTCTACCACATCCAGCTCGGACTCCTGTTTTTTCGACAATGCTACCGTCTCCAACCCATATAACATAGCTGGTCTCACTACCCTCTTGTAGACCTTCCCTTTTCACTCTTATTGGTACCCGTCTGTCACAAATCATTCCTGACACTCTTCTCCACCCATTCCACCCTGCCTGTACTCTCACCTCTCTTCCACACTCACCATTACTCTGAACTGTTGATCCCAAGTACTTAAACTCATCCACCTTTACCAACTCTACTCCCTGCATCCTCACCATTTCTCTACCCTCCCTCTCATTTACACATATATATTCTGTTTTAGCCCTGCTGACCTTCATTCCTCTCCTCTCTAAAGCATATCTCCACCTCTCCAGGGTCTCCTCAACCTGGTACCTACTCTCACCACCTCTCCAGGGTCTCCTCAACCTGGTACCTACTCTCACTACATATCACAATGTTATCTGCAAACATCATAGTCCACGGGGCCTCCTGTCTAATCTCATCTGTCAACCTGTCCATCACTACTGCAAATAAGAAAGGGCTCAGAGCTGATCGTTGATGTAATCCCACCTCCACCTTAAACGCATCTGTCACTCCCACTGCAGTCCTCACCAATGTCACACTACCCTTGTACATATTCTGTACCACTCTTACATACTTCTCTGCCACTCCCGACTTCCTCATACAATACCACAACTCCTCTCTAGGCACCCTGTCATATGCTTTCTCTAAGTCCACAAAGACACAATGCAACTCCTTCTGACCTTCTCTGTATTTCTCCAACAACACACACAGAGCAAATATTGCATCTGTAGTGCTTTTTCCTGGCATGAAACCATACTGCTGATCACTAATCATCACCTCCCTTCTTAACCTAGCTTCCACTACTCTTTCCCATAACTTCAAGCTGCAACTTGATAAATTTTATGCCTCTGTAGTTACTGCAGCTCTGCACATCACCCTTATTCTTAAAGATAGGTACCAAAACACTTTTTCTCCACTCCTCAGGCATCCTCTGACTTTCCAAAATGTCATTAAACAATCTGGTTAAAAGTTCCACTGCCATTTCTCCTAAGCACCTCCATGCTTCCACTGGTATGTCATCTGGGCCAGCAGCCTTTCCATTCTTTATCCTCTTCATAGCTGTCCTTACTTCCTCCTTGCTAATCTGCTTCACTTCCTGATTAACTATCCCCACATCATCCAACCTTTTCTCTCTCTCATTTTCTTCATTCATCAGCCGTTCAAAGTACTCTTTCCATCTACTCAACACACTCTCCTCACTTGTGAGTATGTTTCCCTCACTGTCCTTTATCACCCTTACCTGCTGCACATCTTTCCCAGCTCTGTCCCTCTGTCTAGCCAATCGGTACAGGGCCAAAAATCAATAATAATAATAATAAATAAAATGATAAAACATGATGTAAAAGTAAAAAAAAAAAAAAAGAAAGCTGTCATTATAAAGTCACCATGAAAAGTTTCTATTTCCTTGGCAGAGCCTTCAAGGGGGATATACAAGATGGAAAAAATAGCAGTTTAAATGCAAACATATGAGCACCATGTCTAACTAAACAAAATAAAACACTGAAAACACTTCCAAATAACTTCAGCACTAAACTTTTTTGGTTTCAAATTTTTATACTTTATACAACTTACGAGGTGTATTGCTACAGTTCTATTAATCACTTGTTCTAATATACTAGCTCTAAAACCTGATGAACTACTATTGTGAAACACAAACTGTTCTGTGACGGGATTTAAACACTTTTTATTTCTAATGTCGATGACATGCTTCTGCAGTCTGAACTTAAATCTACGAGTCTCATCTATATAGAATTTGCTGCAGGATCGTGACCAGGCATAAATCACGTCTTCACAGCTGCATGAAAACCTACCAGTAGTACTAAAGCTTGCATCTCAAACCTTGGTAATTACAAACCGATCAGTCTTATGGGCCTGATCTGTAAAGCTATGGAGCATATCCTAGCTGATCTCAATTATTACATCAAAAGTATCATTAGGCTACACATTCAACAGTTTGGTTTCATCAAAGGGAATGATGAATGCTGATTGGGTCACACAGGTTCATGACAGTAGTCATGCTTTTCACACAGTATATCTTGACCTAGCCAAAGTATCTGACACCATATACAGTAAACTCTCAGTTAAGCAGCACCTATGGGGATTAGTAGATGCCGGATAAGTGTAGTTTCCGGTTGCTTGCAAGCTACTATTAAAAATAGACCTGACAAATACTGTACACTATACTATACCATAAACACTGTATTGATTTTATTTTAATATTGAAATACAGTAATTAAAAGCCTGGCTGGAATAAAAAGAAGTTATGTACTCCATATAACATTCCATGTTTGTTGTCCATCTCACCTTCATTCTTACTGGTTGGGTTCGGAACCGATCCTTGGTTCCGACTCAGCTGCATACTAAAGCTCGAGGTCTTCCACTGGCTCATGGCTGTATCCTTATCCCCTCATGCTGTAGTGAAGCTCCCCAGATATTGCTTGCTGATAACCGTAAGTACCTAAGGTACTATCAAATACATCACAAGAAGACAATGAAGAATGTCAGAGACACACTTGCCAGGAAAGAGCTTCTTTGCCCTCTTTGTTCTCCAGGAGCCATTGGTAGGGGGATAGAAGGGTGGGATGTAAGAATGAAGGCGAGACGGACAACAAACATGGAATGTTATGGTGAGTACATAACTTCTTTATGTTATGCTGTCCTATCTCGCCTTCATTCTTACTGGTTGGGACAGCGTCTCTAGCACCATATTTCTTGGGTGGCTCATGGGATTATATTTTTCAGGACAGTGGACCCAAAGGATGCCCTGTCCTTGGGGGCCAAATCTACTTTGTAATGAGTTATAAAGGTAAGAGGTGTTACCCAAGTCGCAGCAGCACAGATGCTATCAAGTGGTAGTCTAGCTCTAAAGGCAGAAGTTGCTGCTATGGCTCTTGTAGAATGAGCTTTGACTTTAAAAGGGGAGAATCAAGTTATTAGATTTATTTATAAAAGTAACGCAATCTGAGAGCCATTTTGAAAGAGTGACCTTAGATATAGGGGCACCTTTCTTTGCTTCTGAGAATGATGCAAACAACTGATCAGATTTTCTGTAATTCTTCATTCTATGCAAGTAGAAACGTAATTGCCTATGCACGTCCAACTGATAAAGCTCATATTCTGCCATGTTGCAATAGCTTGGGAAGAAAACTGGTAACTCTATGGACGGATATAAATTAGAATCTGAACATACTTTTGGCAGGAAGGATGGGTGTGTTCGAAGAGAAACCCTATCTTTATGAAAAATCATATATGGTGACTTAATCGATTAAGCTTGCAGTTCTGAAACTCTTCTTGCAAAAGTGATTGCCACCAACATACTTGTTCTCCATGTTAAAAATTTTAGATCACATGATGATGCAGGTTCAAAGGGAGGAAGGATTAAGCAGGCGAGAACCAGGTTTAGGTCCCATAGTGATAGGGGTGTTTTTTGGGCGGCCTTAACAAATAGAGCATCCCTCAGGAAGGCTTTGCATAGTTTGTGTGACATCAAGTTAGGGGCAAAAATCGCTATAGAAATTAGATATTGCTGCTAACTGTACAGGAATGGTAGCTGCAGCTGTGCCTTTATTAAATAGATAAAGGTGGAGCAGATGAAGCAGTTTGTGTTGGTTCCTAAGTAGTTTTAGCCGGAGATGCAATTTTACTCAACTTTTTATCAGGCTCCGATTGTCCTGAAGAGGGAGAAGATCTTTTTGTGGACCTGTCCAATTTGGATGAAGGAGATTTCACTGATCCTGAAGTACTCTGACCTTCTTCTAGAGCTTCTTAGGAGGAGGACTTCAACAGACCTCTCACAATCAATTTATTTTTACACTCTAACAGCACTCTAGAGCTGAAACAGTGACAGATTGAGCAAGACTCTTGAAGACGTACTGCTCCCAAGCAGTAAACTCAAATGGTATGACAGTCAGAAATAGACATCTTCTGGTTGCATCTAGCACGTTTTTTTAAAACCTGAAGGTCTGATTTCTTTATGCTCCTTAGACATGCTTAAAACTAAGAGCACACACACACACACACACACACTACTACAGAAAAAATGTTTTTTTTTTAATAAACATAAATCCAGTAAAAGAGAGAAAAACTATTAGTAGAAAGAACAATAAGATGCCCTCTAAGTAAAACAGGTAGTGAAAATCCTCTAACTTAAATGGACTGGTGCTCTTTCTTCAACAGTGGGAAGGAGAAACTAAAACAATTCACAACAACAACAACAAGATGCCTTTAACTAAAAAAGGCCCGCTGCAGCCCTCTAACTTAAACAGGCTGACGTCTTTCAAACTTAGTTTTTAATTTTTTTTTTTTTATAGCAGATACAGAAATTAAACGGGATAGGGAAAAAACAAGGCCAAACAAGAAAAATGATAGCCTTACGTAATAAACAACAACGAACTAGCTAATAACTAGAAGAAAGCTAAAACTAACTAAAAACTAACTAAATTTAAGTAAAAATAAAATTATTTCCTAACAGTAAGGTAATAAAATGTAGTACACTTAGCCAGAGCCAAAAAGGAAGCCTCCGATCTGTTTAGTGGCAAACTAAATCTGGGAAGCTTCACTACAGCATGAGGGGATAGGGATACAGCCACGAGCCAGTGGAAGACCTCGAGCTTTAGAATGCAGCTGAGTCGGAATCGAGGATCGGTTCCAAACCCAAACAGTACGAATGAAGGCGAGATAGGACAACATAACATTAATATTTTAAACTTATATTTCCGCTAGAAAGCGTAGCACATGGAACAGTTTTGATTGGCACGCTGAGTGGACTGGAATTGATTAGAGAGAGAGAATGTGAATGACACTTCTCATTGCTTGAGTTCCAGTTAACTGAAAGTTTAACGTAGATTCTTAAATGATGATCGCTAACAAACTGGCTGAAAGGCAGAGCCCACATAGTTTGTATGGCAAGTGAATCATCTGCAAGTATAACAGTAACCTGTGGAGTCCACCAGGGCTCTGTACTAGGACCCGTCTATTTCAGCATTTACTTCTTTGATCTACAAACTGAGAACCACAACCTAACTAAGTCTGTGGATGAATGCAAACTGGGTGTTACTGTCAACACACACCCCACACCCCTGCCACTTGTGCCCTTCAGAAAAAAAAAATTACCCTAGTTAATACCTGATGTTCTGAAAACAGGCTCAAATTAAAAGTGCAAAAATGCATTATTATTTTATTTGACAAACAAAAATGCAGTCATGGACCAAGGGCTGACAGTTTTCTCACCTTCAATCATCATGCAGTGGCTGTAGTCAGAAATTCCACCTACTTAGCACAATTAACAGCAAAGCATATGTCATCCAGATCTAAAGATGCCATTGCTTCTTTATACACAATACAGTACTGATACACTAGTTATAGAGTACAAAGCCCTCTCAGGGATGTACCTCACTCGACATATTAAACAACTAGAGAAGCCCAAGAGGTTTATCAATAAAATTATTTTGAGCTTAAAGATTATGAGCTACTAGAAGCAGTTAGAAGTGCCAACTCTTTACTTAGTATCTTACAGACTCTTGAAGGTCAATTTCTGCCTCACCTATTGTGTTTTCAGAAACCCCGTTATCTGTGATCACCTCGATCTCTACAAGTTTAATAGCTTAGAAAATACCAGAAAAGGGGGCCTAACAATTCACCAGCAGATAAACAGAACACAATGGAGAGACAGACTCACCATGCAGTACCTCCGTCTCTGGAATAAGCTGCTCCTGCAGTTTAAAGAATGATATTACCATCCTTCATTGGAGGGTTGGTCATGATACTAAGTTGCCAAGTAAACTCTTATGAAGACTATGAATCCATTAAATATAGTACAACTGCTGCAGTAATTCAGAAGCAGCAGTAACATCTGGGTGGCTCATACTTCATTTACTCTGATTTTATTGTATAGGAGGTCACAGCCAAAATGTCATCTTCTCAAATAAGAACATATTAAGATTTATTAAATGAGTTAAATCACTTGTTTTCTGGTAAAAAATAAGCCTTATTTTGAACAGCATACCTGTAACTTTTAAATCACTTGCTGCTGAAGAACTATTACCGTTAGGTATGTATGATGGCAACTGCACAGTATGGCAAAGTATGTTCCCACTCAACAGCCTTCTTCTTCAAAAAACCCACATGGCTGTTATAATTTCTGTATATTGGTGCTCAGTTTCTATTCTACCACACTGTTTCTTTCTTGAACGTATTTATAACAAGACTTTTATTTACACAATTTATATATGTATATATTTATACTGCATTGTCAGAGATGACACTTATTTATTGAATTTTATTTATTCTTTGTTGACTTGGAATTATTTATTCTTTGTTGACTTGGATAGTCCTACTAGGCCAGTGTTCTCTTTTCAAAGAAGACCCCTAGTGATACTCATACTGATTAAGGAAAGGAAGAGGATGGGGGAGTTGGCATAATAGTTAAAGTGTTTACCACACAGACACAAAGTTCGATTCTCATCACAGGAAACTGGCTAAGCTTAAAATGGCCCACAAGGGCAGCTAGCCTAGTACTTACCTATGAACCTATAAAACTTGGCCAGTGTACCAGGGAACTTTCCAAACTCTTTTATCTTGTTTTTATCATGACCACTAGGTGGTACCAGAGGACTGCTGCTGACTTTGTTGTGAGCAATCCAAGATGGAGGATACCGTGAGAGATGGAGCAGTGTGCGTTTTGGAAACAGCAGATCGAGAGGTAACTGCAGGGCCAGCCTTAGCTGAAATGGCGACCCAGGCAAAGTAGTGCTCCAGCGCCCCTTAAGCCCCACCCACGCCATAATCATGATACACCCCTATTTGAGCCACACCCACAGATACGTCACTCCCCATGAAAGCCACTCCAGTTATATCCTTCAATTTTTTTAAATGTATGAAAATCAGTTTCTACTGTAATGGATTTTGCATTACCAAGCATTTTCCGAAAATTACGAAGTCCAAAATTAGTACCAGAGTTCATCTGTCAAGTAATAAGATCAAAAATCAGAACCAGCTGAGACACACACACACTTTATGACAATTCAGTCCCAGCAGGTGCCCAAAGCTGTGCCATCAGCTGGCAGGTACCATTCACCTAGGCATATGTGGCTTTGTCCTTTTGACTGCAGGACATTTATTGAAGAATGTTTTGATGGTTACATTTCACAGCCCCCCTGCCTTGAACATAACTTTTGGTCTGTCTGTGTCAGGACTGGAATGACAAAAAACAAAGGGAGGCCTGTTTACATTTATCTACTCACTTTGCATGCTATTTCTTTAAATTAATCACTAGTTTTTCAGCAAAACACTTATGCTTCTTGATTGTATTGTCATAGTTATTCATTATATGTAATTCACCTCCTTTTTTTTGAAAAGTTGCCAGTTTTCGGAGGGATTAAGAGGGACAGAGCAAAATTTGGAGTCAAAATAAGACGGTTAAGAAAGAGGTAAACTACAACAACACAGATTTTCAAGCAACCAAAGACCTGCAAGCAGCACTGTCGTGATCACATCACCCATTATAACTAAATCTGGTGACAAGACAAATCATTCAAAGACAACAGCTGAACAAATCACAGGAACATTCACTTAACGCAAGAGAAGTAAACACTTACTCCAGATGCTATCTTCTCTGCAACCTTTGTACTACCACAACAAGTGCACAGGACTGGACAGTTTTTGCTGTCCTTACCATTCTATACTGCTGTTTAAATCCAAAAGCACCACCAACAGAAACTAACCCTACAAACAGCTGTGCCACATTTCACAGAAGACACACCTGAAAGCCTACATTAAGTAAAGAGAAACACAAACATTTTTTGTATGCCTGGTCTGCATTCCTACTGGGACAGGCTGACTCTGGAAGCAGTCTAACCTAATTAGCTGTTTTTGATTTGCATTACACTAGCTTGCGGGGAGCAATCACAACACTTTTTTCCTGAAAATAGACTCACATCTAGTGCATGGTGTACATTTAGAAAATGGATAAATCAAACCTTGGCCAAATGACTACTGTAAATAAACACAAGCACAAAAGATCAACAACAAACTCCAAAATGAAACCAAGACAGTAAAGAGAGGCTACAAAACTTTTAATAAATTACCATGAATCAAACAATGAAAACAATAAAATTGATAAGCACTTTCATCCCATATAACTTGGAATTTCATCAGATCATCTCAACTGAATATAATGTTTAAATAGTTTAAACAACCCACCACTCCATCCTGAGTCCATATATCTGCTTTTTGTTTAAATGTGTACTCCCCATATATCCATAACAAATATCTAAAAAAATTTAGAAAGAGTGTATAAATTTAAACATTGTCAAAATGATAAAATTAATAAAAAAAAAAAAAACAATTACAAGCCACCTTAGCCTACCCAAAGCTACTTTAATGTTTTAAGTAAATATTTTTAATAGCTATATTTCTGTAAAAGAGAGACATTCTCACGCCTCTTAACAAAATAGAATGTTTTAACCCTAACAAAACTGATGCAAACCTGGATTACTATTTTCTAAGATGGATGCAAATGCAGTCATGCCTCTAAACTTCTTGCTCAAGAATTCCGGACAAATGCTCCAAATCACGGAAAGTTTTAAATACTATTTTAATTTACATAGAATTAATAGAACAACAGGTTTTGAATCAATGTATTTTCTAGCATTTGGAATTGCAAAGCTAATGTCTGGCATTTTCAACTAATTTAATTTTGTGACGGACAGGGTGAAAATAATATAAGGCAAAATCACAGCTGACTTTATCAAATGTATACCGTCAGCCTCCTACTTCTCAAACCTTTCCTTCATTCACAGGAGTTCAGGCTCAAACACATACAACTATGAAGTACTTACTGTGGACACCGTATCAGAGGTTTTTGAACCACTCAACACACCTTCCATTCCCACAGAAATTTCTACGAAGGAAATCTGATGACTCTCTAGCACTTTCTGGCAACTTCAAACACCCCTAGAATCAGCTATCCCCATATGCCCAATATGTCCGAGCAAGCTCACCTCCCAGACCACTGCAAAGGGTACTGCACAAGACCAAGTGCTCTTAGTCTTTCACAATAACTCAGACTTCCACTCTTATGTAAGTCCTTAATGTTTTTGGACCAAAATACATTTTAAATATAAAATTGCACTTATTATGTATTCTTTTTTAATCAAGAATCTACTTAATGAGCTAATCGAAGTGTTGGGAAATCAATATGTGTACATGTGGTTTAAAACAGCCCTTATATATATATATATATATATATGTGTGTGTGTGTGTGTGTGTGTGATTTTTTTTTTTTAAAAAACCAAAATGTCATTGCAGAGAATCATCTCAGAGCCGTTAAGCATTATTGTCACTCTGTCTCCATTACCATAGCAACCGGCAGCATCTGTTTCTGTTAGTGTGTCTGTGTACTGCATACCAGAGGCTCATAATGCACCTGAAGCAAAGCTTCACTTCACTCCAACTTCAAGCCTAAATTCCCTCCCTTTCAGTGAGGCAACAGCCAGGAAAAGAACAGAGAGCAAACAGATAAAAAAAAAAAAAACCTCCCAACAAGCCGTCACAACAAGAGACATCAAACTCCTCCAGCCCTCCCCACCTCTACTCAGCAGATGCACAAACAAACCATTCTCTGCCAAAATATCCCAAATCACAGTTCTATCCACCCCCTTTCCCTGGATCCAGGCTAAAACACCAAATGTCTCTTCCTAATACACAAGCATAAGTAAACCACCATCACAAACTGCAACCCACAGCTTCCCAGAGATGAAAACGGCAACATACAACAGCTGCCAGACACACCTGCATCCACATACACCATGTCAGGCTTAATCAAACACCACTCGAAGCTATGATACCTGCCATAACTGATATTATGTTTAGACAGAATAATAATGACATTTGTACTAGCTGCCAGACACAGCCGCATCCACGCACACCACGTCAGGATCGATCAAACAGCACTCGCAGCAGTGTTACCTGCCACAACTGACATTAACTATACCTAGACAGAATAATGATGACATTTGTACTAAGAGCTTGCTACTATTATTTAAGCAGGATATACATGACATTTCTAAATCATACTTGAACTGAAGAAGGTATTATTCTCCATGACAGCATTTTTTTTTAAAACACTGTGTTACTGCTATTATATATGATGTTAATTTGTTACATCTGAGTCTGAACTCTGATGAATGGTACCTTATTGAATTAGTTAATTAATTACTTAAATTATTATAAGTAAAATCAATGAAAAATGAACAAGATAAGTATTCACTGAGTTCAAGTAGGGGAATAGAAACTTCTATGTTTGTATTATATGTTACTTTGTTTGGCTTATATATATATATGGAAAGGCAGTCCATACAGCCTACCTCGATCTGGCTAAGGCCTGGTATCATTGAAAACTCATTACATCACAAGATGGGTTGTGACAGAACCCACAGGGTCAGAGTTGCTGGCGCCATGTCAGACTCAAAACCTGTCACGCATCTACTTTAGCAAACACAGGAGGGTTATGGCTGACAAAGTTTACAGATGACTGCAATCTGACACAGATATCCTTTGAAAGGTCTCACAGAAACGGATAACTGAGTTAAATGCCAAAAATGCATAGTCATACCCTTTGGTAGCTACCAAATAGGTGGCAATCCACTGAGCACAGAAAGTTATCAGGGACCTGGGGACCCAGGTTGATAGTAGTCTGTCATTCGACACCCATGTAGCTAAGTAGTTTAGGAAGACTTTCTACATTTGCCACCTTATGATGCAGGGATTCTCATCTAGATCAAGGGAGGTCATAGTCTCCCTTTACTCATCACTCATCAGACCAATGATTGAGTACAATGCCCCATTTGGGATGTATCTGACCCGACACCTGCAGCAGCTGGAGGCCACAAAAGTTCCTCACCAAAAGGATAAAGGGTCTCAAAAATCTGTCGAACTCCAGTTCTATTCAGTCACTTACCGCTTGCTCAGAGGTGACCTTTGCCTAACATACAAGGCCATGTCAAACCCAGATTTGATGAATATGCTTCACCTCAAAAAATCTAGATCCATCAGAGCCACAAGGCGGAGACTTAAACTGCTGGAGGGATAGATTCATTACCCAAAGACTCCTATGCTGTGGAACAAAGGTACATGAGGCAGAGCACCTCGCTGGCCTTGTTCAAGAGAAATCTTGACCAATGGATGGATTACCTCAGTGTCACTGCTCGACAGAGGCACAGCAAAATAATGGGTATAGTTCCCCAGATAGCCTAGTATAAACCTATGAACCTATGAACCTATATATATATATATATATAAAAAATGACTAGTCGTTTGGACATTAGAAATGGCAGCTAACTGTAGCTTAATAGTGAGACAGGTGCTGAGAATGGATCAGTGTTCTTGTTTGCAGTCCAAACAACAAATATTTTCCACTTGCTATTGTAAACCATTTTAGTGGAAGCAGTTTGCAATGCTCGAAGAATTTTTCAGACTGGGGACTGAAGCCTGGACTGTCTAATCAAGGTCGGCACTGGAGAAACCAATCGGTCAATTTAAGGGTTAGAAGATTTGGGTGTTGGATCCCTGAAGGGTGAGACAGGAGGTCCTGAAAGGTTCCAAAATACAGTGAGGATACATCAGGTGAGACCACAGGAAGGAGAACCACACTTGGTGAGGCCAGAAGGTGACAATGAGGATGACTGAGCTTGTCAACCTGCTTACTTTCTGAAGAAACTTGGGGATGATACACACTGAGCCAAGTGGAGAAGGGGCATTGACAACTCTGATCTGAGATAAATAAGAAGTATCCTGTTTTTTTTTTTTTTACTTATTTTCAATGATTATTTCTTCTAGCAATTTATATATAGCACGTTTCATTGCCTGCTGCATACTTGTTACTGTATTTTATTGCTATCAACTAATCTGCATAGTTAAACTAAAATTGTCTGCCTTACAGGGCCTGATAAATAAGTTTGTTACTGTCACACTGTTTGTAAAGCTTTTTATCTAGTTTCACTGTGTGAAAGGTATTAACAGGAAACTACCTGTACTTGTTAAGCACCCATTTGTTTGTTATGATTTCCTGCCAAGGAGTGTATCATATAACTGATCTGTTTGCAGTTAAAAGCATTCTGTAGAGTCTCCTGGCTCCTTTATCTGTTCAAAACTTTTATTTTGTGGCTCACTGCTGTTCTTCTGCTGTGATGGACATTTCTGTAGTGTTTACTGTCTAAAAGAGTGTAGACTAGTAGCTTATTAGCTCATTCTACCTAACCGAATACAGAGAGAACATTTGAGAAGGCCAACCCACTTACGCTCCTAACCTTGAGTTATATTCTGCTTCTCCTCTCTCCCTTTCCTTTACAAAAAAAAAAAACTTTGCTAGATTCTCCCTGTGTTTTGCTCAACTGTAACAAAAAAATGTACACTTGGTTTCCTTCCTTTCCTGTAACTAGTCTAGTCCAGATACAGATACAGATTTGCTATATCCAGGACTGTTTGTAAGCTCCTGAGCCCCCCCCAAGCCTTTCTGTGTTGGAGGGAAGCCTTCTAGCTTATCAGTGGGAGTGGTAAGCACTAGGTAACCTATCTACCACATAAGGAGTGGTTCTGGCCCAGAAATTGTAGTTATTGGCCGTTTTGGCTGTTTTTCCATCTCTCTCAACTTTCTGATTTAAAAGCCCGCATTTGCACTTGTCCCCACCTTTCCTGTAACTAGTCTAGTCCAGATACAGATTTGCTGTATCCTAGTCTAGTCCAGATACAGATTTGCTGTATCCAGGACTGATTGTAAACTCCTGTGGCTCCCAAGAGTTTCTGTGTTGGAGGGAAGCCTGCTAGCTTATCAGTGGGAGTGGTAAGCACTAGGTAACCTATCTACTACATAAGGAGTGGTTTCCGGCCTGGAAATTGTAGACATTGGCCTTTTGGGCAATTTTTCCATCTCTTTCAACTTTCTGATATAAAAGCCCACATTTGCACTTGTTTCTTTCCTGTAATTAGTCTAGTTCAGATACAGATTCTTAGTTTTAGCACTTGAATTTGCTTACTCGTGCTCAGCACTTGTTGTAAGCACTAAATAAGCTACAAATAACTACAGCACTCAACCTTCCTCATTACCTAGAGGAAAACAGTTTTTGTACTTACTTTCCTCACTTGCTTAGAGAAAAACAGCTGCTGTACTCACTTTCCTCACTTGTCTAGAGGAAAATAGTTTCTTATTCAGGTATGTCCAAGGGTCAGCTCCCAGTGTTCTCTCCTGTCTATCTGATGAATCTGGGTATCTTGGGACAATCTAGCAATTGCCTCATGTACAAAGACAACCCTCTCCTCCTACCACCCAACATTACAACCTGTGAGAGATGCACTTATCTAGCCAAACTGGAGGTATAATTCTCTCCAACTAAGACTGAACTTGACAGTCAAGAGGAGAAGGTAAACATTTGCGCCACACCACACTCATCACATAGTCCCACTAAACCTACACCACCAAAATTAACACACAGAAACACAACAACATTCGCAGAGGCTCTCAATAATAATCTGCTCAGGCAACAGAGACCTCCAAAGCAGAAATGCAAGCAACCTCCACCCCCCCCAAACACAAACCTTATGACACATAGTCCACAGACTCAGTGTGCCACTCAACCACAGCCCATAAGACAAAACAACATACCCAACACACTAGTCATAGGTGACTCTATAGTCAAGCACACTGATGTCCCACTCACCAGGCTAAACAAGGAGAAGGTTACTGTCAGCTTCCTGACGGGTGTCAGGATCCACCATATAACCCATGCATTCAGGTCACTCCACAACAAGTACAAATATGACTCTGTCATTGTCCATGTTGGTGTGAACGACCTGATATGTACCTGCCTGGACTACATGAAAAGAGACATGGAAGAGCTCTCCGATCTTGTAGCCCAGGCAGGTATGACCCTAGCCCTGAGTAGCATCCTGCCATCACCCAGAATGATACTGCAGTACAAGGGAAAAATGATTGCCTTCAACAATTGGCTAAGCTTCTGGTGTCATTCTAAAGGGATCCAGTATCTGTCTGCCTGGGACGACATGGTCGGCAGACCACGATGCTTTTCCAGAGATGGCCTCCACCTGTCACCCCTGGGATTCTGGATACTGTCCAAGGCTCTTGCTGCCCCTATAGTGCCTTTTTTAGGCAAGGTTCAAATGACAAATTCACCACCGTAACAGGAACAGGCAAGCAAACACTGAGGGTAATGCTACTCAATGCTAGAAGTCTAAATCTCAAAATGCACTCACTCAAGGCACTCCTTAAAATGGAGAACATCGATATCTGTGCAATGACCGAGACCTGGTTCAAGGCCCCAGAGAGCACTCCTGCAATACCAGGCTATAACTCATACCACAATTTTCGGCCACCTAACCTGGTCTGGAACACCAAAGGAGGAGGTGTGTCCATATTCATTAAGGATATCCACACCTCCAGGCGAGTTGCTTAGCATAATGCATCCGAGGTTATCCAAGTACAACTAACTCTGGGCAAAACTGCAATCCAAATTCTAGCTTGCTACAGATCCCCCACGATGCACCAGGATTCCCACTCCTCTTTTCTTGATATACTGGAAAATATTAGGGTTCAAACACCCTAATAATGGGCGATTTCAACTACCTCACCATTAACTGGGAAAACTACTCATGTACCAACTCCTTCACTCAACGCTTTCTGGAATTCATAAATTCAAATGCCCTGGATCAACTTATCCACACCTCCACCAGGGGCAACAATATCCTAGACCTAATCATTACCAACTTGAGTGACCGGTGTTCTATACCTGAAGTCACCTCCTTGTTGGTTAGATCCGACCATAAGCTAATCACCCTAGATATCCATATCCCACACCCCCACCTCCCATTAAGGAAATCACGGTAAAAAATTTCTCCAAAGCCAACTTCATGCTTCTTAATACATAAGTGGCGAACTTCATGACACCCATGCAGATGGACAATACAGTTAACAACTGCTGAATCCTACACAGATGCATTCTATAAGCACTTACACGAGTGCATGGATCATGCTATCCCAAACAGAACCAAGACACTATCCTCCAAAAAAAAAAGGAAGCCAATTTGGTGGTTCCCTGCCATAAATAAACTCTACAACAGAAGGAAGAAACTGTTGCAAAAGAGAGGAAAATCCCATGAGTGGAGTTCCCTGGTCAGCCTCAGTAAGAAGCCGAGATCCCTTATAAGATCCTCCAAAGCTAGCTACAAAAACAAAATCGCCACTGATTCTACGGACAACCACAAAGTATTTTATAGCTATGTAAAGAATCTCAATGGCAACACCCAGATCTGCTCTGAGTTACAGCACGTCACGAAAATTACAGAACCAACTGATATTCCCAACACCCTGGCAGATAGGTTCAGTGCTAACTTTACCCCCCCTCACCCCCTAAAGGACCCATATCTATACAGGAAGAATGCAGAGTCCCTGTAATCACAACTACACAGGTAAAAGCTGCACTCTCTAAAGCCAAAAACACAGCATCCATGGGACCGGACAACATCCCAGCCTGCATTTTACACAAACTTCAGAATGAACTGGCTCCCCACCTAAGCACCATGTTCAATCATAGTCTCACATCAGGCTCTGTGCCCACTGAATGGCGCACAGCAACAGTTATCCCAGACCACAAGGGGGAGCCACCACTGATCCCGGGAACTATCACCCTATTAGCCTGATGAGCCTGGTCTGCAAGGCCATGGAACATATCATCATGGAACTCATAAACAAAGACATTGGTAACCTCCAAACTCTGGACCCCACCCAGTTTGGGTTTGTGAAAGGCAGATCATGCCTCCTGAACCCGATCAACTTCTTGAGGCAGTCACCAAAGCCGTAGACGAGGGTAAGGTGGTTCACACAGCCTATCTTGACCTCGCCAAGGCTTTCGACACCATCCCCATTCTGGAATTATAGCTAAATTCACTAAACTAGGTAGAAATCCCTATGTCACAAGATGGGTTGCCAAGTGGCTCACTGACGGAACCAACACTGTAAAAGTTGCAGACTCTAAATCTGACTTCAAACCAGTGACAAGCGGAGTACCACAGGGTTCAGTCCTGGGACCTCTCTTGTTTGGTATCTAGTTTTCTGAAGTACAGGCTAACACAGAAGGCCTTTGGCTAACGAAGTTTGCAGTTGACTGCAAACTAGGAGCCATAGTTGAGTCCCCAAATGATGTGGACATCCTACAGAAGAGTCTCACTTAGACAGATGCCTGGTGATAGAGCCATGGCCTCAAGTTCAATGCCAAAAAGTTTACTGTCATCCCCTTTGGTAAAAACTCTGTACCCATGAACTACCACATAGGCGGCAGTCTACTTAATGCAGAATGTGTGATAAGAGACCTTGGGACCGAGGTGGACAGTAGTCTCTCCTTTGATAATCACATTGCCACAGTAGTCAGGAAATCATTCTATGTGGCACACCTCATCACAAAAGGGTTCTCTCATCCAGGAAAAAAGAGTTCATTGTTCCCCTCTACTCGACACTCATTAGATCCATTAGAGTACAACGCTCCTTTTGGAATGTACTTCACAAGACATATGAAGCAGCTGGAAAGGCCACAGAAGCACCTCACAAAGAGGATTATTGACCTCAAACAGATGCCCTACACTGACCGTCTCAAAAAACTCCAGCTTTACTCCGTAGCATATCTCCTACTCCGAGGTGATCTCTGCTTAACATATACAGTTATGTCAAACCCAGAGCTGTTGGACCTGCTACACCTAAAGAAATCCCAATCTCTCTGAGCTACACACTCTAGAGACCTAAACCTTGTCACCACAATAAACAGGACATGCTGGAGGGATAGATTCCTGTCCCAGAGACTTCCCATACTCTGGAACAAGCTACCCATCTATGTCAAGCAAAGCTTCATTAGCACTCCAAGAAAAATCATGATGAGTGGATGAGAAATGGGAAATACACCATGGGGATCACTTCTGTGGCTCTGCTTGACAGGGGCACTGGAAAATAACTTTCTTGGGTGGCGTAAGCCAGTGAACCTTGTTGGCTAGGCTTACTTAGATCCTTGGGCAGATAGCAAAGTACCTACCTATGAGCAGAAGAGGGTAAGCATACAGGAGACCTGGGGGCCAATCATGGACTAGAGCATCCTTTGGGGATTCCCCCAAAGGAGGGATCAGAGTGAAAAACATGCTGCATTTTTTGTTGAGGGGAGAGGCAAAGTGGTTGCAGCAAGGTTGATTCCAACTGCTGAAGGTCATGTTCGCTACTGATTGGTTGAGAGTCCACTCAAGCAGAGTCAGAAGCAACCTGCTGAGTCTGTCCTTCAGATCAATGGTTTTCCCTGGGATGTGCGTTTCAACTAGAAAGTGGTCTGAAGAGATCACCCACTCCAACAGTCTCATGGCTTCCCTGCACAAGGGATAAGAATGGGTTCATCCTTGCTTGCAGATGCACCAGACAACTGACATGTCAGTGTGTAGTGCAGTAGTCCCCAGAGGGAAAATGTCCTGAAAGGCTTGCAATGTCAGAAGAACAGCTCTCATCTCTAGGACAAACTGACATGCAAACTGGTCTCGGGAGTCGACCAAATGCCTTAGACCATCTTCCCATTGTAATACCCCCCCCATCCGAACTGGGAAACATCCTTGGTCACGGTGGCTATCAAAGGATTGCTGACAAAGGGTCTCATAGGATAACATTGTCGGAATGAATCCACCAATGACATGATGTTTCCAGATGGGAGTCAATTTGAGGGAAAGGGCAGAGACAGAATGACCATTGACTAGCTAATGTCCACTGCAGAACCCGCATGAAGAACCTGGCCAGGGTTACTAATAGGATAGCAGCAGACATAGACCCCAAGACCTGCAAGATCAGATGAGTGGAGGCGACTTGATTGACTAAACTGCTGGACTTGATTTCTCAGAATGGTTACATGGTGTAGGGGAAGAGAAGCTATCAGCTAATAGTCAGGCAGCACCTCAGGAGCACTGGCAGGGCTTATCAAAAGGTTCTCTAAAGCCCTGGTTGTATGGACCCCCTTTGCTTCTGGGATGGCAGATACCATCAAATCCTCCTTCTCCTCTGCCTCTAGAGGAGGTTTCTCTGTGCAGGTCCTAGAAAGGCCCTTGGGGCTTGTGGAACAACATTTTTTTGCCCCCATGCTGTTTTTTAGAACAGCACCTCGGGGGGGGGGGGGACTTGATTCCAACAGCAGAAAGGGTCTTCCAGTCCTTTTCACTGCGGGTGAGGGTGTCTCTAACCGAAGGTCGAAAAAGGGAGGGGCCATCATAAAGGATGCCTTGAAAGGCTCTGCAAAATCACATAGTCTCATCCAGGCATGCCTCCTTAGGGAAAGCCCTGAACCAGCTGCTTGTGAGGTACCCTCCGTGGTAAGGGAGATTAACCACATCAAAAAACTGGCGATGAATGAAAGAGTAGCCACCATGGGAGAAAGTTTCTTAAATTCCTCCGCAGGCATGGACTCAGAGGGAAGCTGTCAGTTGTTGACTCAGAGGAAAGCTGTCAGTTGTTTGACCAGGTCCCTTTGGAGCAGAGTGAAATGAGCTAAATTGTTTAATGACAGCGCCAAAGTTGCCAAGGCATAAACACACTTCCCAATTCTGTCCAACGTTCTGGACTCCTTGTTTGGTGAATGGACTTTGGCAGTCTTCTCTGCCAGTTCCTTTTCTGTGGCCATCACCACCACAATAGCATTGACCATGGGACCCTTACTCCAGTGTTTCCTGTCTGAAGAGGGCACTAAAAACCTATCAGGCTGATTGGGTAAAGGCTCAATGACGTCTGGTTCCTTTCACTTGTGTTGAGATATTATATCCACTAAGGCATCTGCCGGGGGAGGGTCACCCAGGATGTAGATGGGCCCTTTTTGAATGCCTCCAGCTTCAAATAGAACTGACCCCTCAGAGGAAAGAGGTTGGGCAGACCATACACCTTTTCTGCTTCAAACTTTCTACGATGTCTCCGAGACATCCTCAGATGGGGATCGGGAGGATCCTTCCTTCTCATCGAAGTCAGTATCCTCGGTTAAGGACTCCAGGCATAGTCCACATGCCTCCTTTTACATGTCCTCTTCCAAGGAACCTCCTCAGCAGGGTATTTTGCGGAGGTATCAGAATAGAGGGATCCCTCCTGAGCAAGGAAGTCTTGCAGGCCACTAGGGATGGGAAGACTCGTGGCAGAACGAGAGATAGAAAGGCCAGGATCCAACAGAGGTACAGGGGCAGATTAGGGAACTTGTACAGTCAAATCTCCAACCCTGGAGAAGACCCTCCCACAACCTGAAAGGCCAAAGGACCAGGTGAAGCCCTATCCAAATCCCCCGGAGCTGAATTTATTGATGAGAAACAGACAGGACTTATACCAGATCCATGGCCTTCAGATAGGTTTGGACCTGAGCTATCAAGTGCCAAATCCCCCAAGGGAAGGGATGGCTCTGACAGACCTGACACCAACACCACTGCTCTGACACTCACTCTGTTCTGATAAGGATGGAGTGAGGCTACTCAAGGGCATACTAGGTGTTGAGGAAGGAAGCATCCCCTGCGACGTGTCAGACTTGTATGGCAGTCCTGATTCTCTAGGCTCCAAAGCCAGGGGATGGATCGGAGAAGGAGTCTGGCTAGAATGACATGGGTAGCTCACAGATCCAACAGTCGACACAGCGGCAACTATCCGCATTTGGATCCTGGCCTTAAGTAATCTCCTCACTATCCTGTCCATGTTCGCATCAGACAAGATTCTCAAGGACCTGGAAGAAGCTGACGAGGGGGGCTGGTAGTGCTTAGATTTAGAGAACAGAGATAGAGACTGAGTAGACATCCTCAGATCCAAAGGTCTAGGATCTGAAGTAGCAGCAGACATCAGAGTCGGGGAGACAGAAATCTCCCCTGGATCCATAGAGTCAGTAGGATCTGAATGGGTAGCAGACTGGTGAGGATCTGAAGGGGTCGAATCCATAGACTTCTCTGGCTTCTTAACAGAGGAGGAGTCCCTCAGGGAGGGACCTTCTCTTTGACTGCTTAGCTGAAGAAGAAGATGAAGCCAAGGTAGGGGTCTGAGGCTCAGCCAAGGAAGGAACACCACCCCTGAGATTAAGTTTGTTCTGTCTGTCTGCCAAAGCCAGAGGGTTAAAGGCAGCACAAATGGAACATTCACCTTTTAAGCGATCAGCTCCCAGGCAATACACACTCCTTGTGGGCATTCTAGTCAGGAATTTTGTGCCCAAAAGAAGTGCAGTGCTTAAACTCGGGAACCGGCTTGTCGGACAGGTTGAGAGCCCACCAAAGTTAACTGACAGGATGATTTAGCAATGAAAAAACTACAGAAACTACAGTTACGTTTAAACACTATTAAAATTTAAATAGGAAAAAAAATCTTTCTTCTTTTTTTTCTTTTTTTAAACTACAGTAAAAAAGGGAGAAAAGGAGGAGAGGTCACACAAGCACAACATGCACACGCTAGACAGTGGAAGGAAGAAAAAGCTGCCATGCTCACTTACGAAGTGAAAAAATACTAGCAACACTACGCAATGCGGAATCTGCGTCTGATTTGCTGGAGCAGCAAACAAGATCTGAGGTAGTTGGGTGGATGCAGAGTACTGTGGGTATGAGGGAGGAGCTTGAGAGTCGAGTCCAAGTCTGCAGAAAGTGGGCGAGCCGGATCTGAGGGTCAGATCTGAGACCCTGTTGTGAGGGTAAATGAAGGAGACAACATCAGATCAAGGGTTTAAAGTGGTCAGACCTGGTGTCACCAAGGGCTGGACTGCAGATTTGGATATAATTTTCACAAACTAATCAAGGCATGGCAGGGCAGCAGGTGTTAGTACCCTGCCTTCTTTGTTCAAATGATGTGCAGTGGCACTGCTAGTCACCATGTGCCAGCTGTCCATAGAGTTGAGTCCAGATGGGCTTGTCTTCAAGATGGAAGAGGACAGGCTGGCCAATCACTAGCAGACAGGTGGAAGACATGCTAAAGCTGTCCAAGGACGGAAGCTATAGACTACTCCAGCCACTCCTTCGGGATTGGTAAGGCACTGATTTGTGGTAATTTGAAGTTATTAAATGAGCAGGGAAGTGAAGCTAAGAGCCTTTTTTGTTTGTTTGACCTATGTGTAAAAATAGTTCAGTTTAGTTACAAAAAAAGGAAACAAACAAGGAAAGCAGGTAAAAGCAGTCTGTAGCTAGTTGAAGCTAGTGTGCTAAATGTGTGATGATAATATTGTCCTCTTTACCACAGGTGTTTCAACATATATTAATAAACAGAAAATCCCCACATACACTGGGCTGCAAAGAGAGTGGTGGTCCACCCCAGTGAGGTTCAGTTCGGATTTAATGTAATGAGGTGGATGGTTCACTGAACAGACATATATACTGGGATCAACTGCTGCCAACCATCTGAAAATTTCCGCAGGAGTTTGGGCACCCTTAGCTGAGTTAATTCATTGGGGGGATGACTTGGGGATAGTCAATAAAAGAAAGATGATATGCGTGATATGGAGGGACTTGTTAAAATGTGAACAGCATTTCTTGTAGGGGGCATGTCATTTGTTCTGAGATTTTAGGCAGACTGGTGTGGCAGCCGGCAGTCAGCAATGCTGTCATAGAAAGGACCAGGAAGTAAATTAACTAGAAAGTTTTAAAAACAGTCCCAAGACTTTGCTATTAGTACTGAAACATGAGGATCCAAAAGACAAAGATCTGACTTAGGTCAGATGGGGCCCATCAGTCAGACTGAGGCCTGGACCTGTTCAATATACAGGCAACCTTCCTGCTCCAAAGGCTTTGCTCTACAGGGAAGGAGAGGCCAGCCAGATAACCATGACAATCAGGCCTACCTAGTGGGCCAGTAGGATGGGAGGAAAAGAGGGGTTATTCTGCCCTTCTCCTACCATCGTTATTCTCTCCTTGTCTCCCAGATGGGGTGGGGTGACCAGGCCTCTGCAGAGGTCAATTTAAGCAAGTCTGTATAATGGATGCTCTGGCAATGTTTCAAGCCAAAGTGAACAGGATTCTTACTAGTTGGTATCCTGTTGCTGGAGGCCCACAGCCAGCAGGTTTCAGGAACGTTCATTGTCATTTGATAAAGGAAGAAAGCAGGCAGTCATTAACTAGGCCGGTAGGAAGTTCTAAGGATAAGGCTGGGAGTGGGGGTAATTCCTGTTGTGTCATTTGTAACTGTTTAATTTTGACTATAAAGTGAAATGCTTGACTTGTGGTTGAGTTCAAACAAATTGACATTGTCTGGGGATGGACAGTGCAGCACACTGTCAAAACTAATGTGTTTAAGCCTCTCTTGTTTTCACTTAAGGTGAGATACAATTTGTTTGTTTCTTTTATTTAGTTTTTAAAGTCTGAAATACTTGCTGGTGACCTCACGGACAATATATGTACAAAGTTTTAATTCAAACCTACTCAGCCCTAAATTGTTTACAACTACAATCCACTCTGCTACAGGCCCCATGAAGGCTCAGTGTCTCTCCAACCTAACACCACTCTTAAGTATTCAACTGCGGTACCGCCTTTAACATTCTTGTAAGAAAAGCGCAGTCCGGGTCTGAACTCTCTACAAACAGCTACAGTTAACTGTGAGTATGTGTCTACCTGTTTGAGCCAATATTCATTTTCCCCTGGAGAGCACTCTGCTTTGGCTTGTAAGCAGCCCCCCCACACACACACACACACACACACACACACACACACACACACACACACACACACATCTTCCACTTTATCTTATTCCCTTCTGTTAGTAAATAGTATCCATAACTGATCAATACTGTGTGTTTGTTAATTTAAAATATGACCACAGTAGCCTACTGTTACAAGGTTATCCTGTTTTTCCACCTGAGAAATTAAGAAACGACTTACAGTTTCAGAGCGGTCCTTGGTCAATTGTGATTGCTTCTTAACACATACTTGTCTTTGCTTTGTGATTGTTTCCAGCCCCATCATAAGAGCTACTAACAGGGTCTCTACCCGCTTCGCTCCCCACCCTGCCCCCTATTCCCTCCCGCCCCCAGTGGTCCCACCTTTATTGCACTCAAACCCCTCCCATCTTTCCAATAGCCAACCACAGCGCTAACCCAACACTACCTCCTCCATCTTCCCACTACTATCACACCTCCTCAACTAACATGTACAAGCATACCTTTCCTATGCTCACTGCATGCACTCTCTTTGCATATCTTACATCCTACCAAAGCTCCATCATTCCCCTACTCAACCACTACCACTGTACTACTACTCACACCACCACTCATGTTTCACCCACACTCAGCTCCCCTCCCACCAGCTCAAGAACCATCCCTATGCACCCCCCACATATTCTATCAACTATATTACTCAAACATAAAGCATCCCTACAACTTAACATAGTAACCCTCCCACCATACCTATTACCCACAGAGCACAATCATAAAGTTTCCCTTATAAACAAACACATTAAAAACTGAGAAAACTAATAATCTAATGCATATCAAAACTAGCCCCAAGTGGAGACATCCACCCCAACCCTGGCCCTACCATCTCCAACCCCAATCCTCATAATCAGACTAGAAACCACAACTTCTCCCATATTACAGCCAATAGAAAGCCAAGTGACTTCCTTCTACTAAGCCTAAATATTAGAAGTATATCCAACAAAGTCCATGAACTCCATGCCACCATAGACTTGTACTCCCCAGATATAGTCATCCTGACAGAAACCTGGCTAAAACCTCATTACCAGTGAACAAATACTCCCTACAGGTTACGGCATACTAAGAGTAGACCGGCTAAACAAAAAAGGAGGTGGTGTAGCTATAATATTTAAATAGCATCTAAACATCCAGATCTTAAAATCATCAGCTCCACAAATAGGCAATGAAGAAATAATATATACCAACCTCAAAATTAACCAAAACAAAACCATCAACATAATTGGATGCTACTTCCCACCTGGCCAAAACATCCCTCCACTAGAAAACCTCCTCAGCTGGTCTACCCACCATCTCCCCCAAGAAACTGTCATCTTAGGTGATTTCAATATTGACTGGCAATCCTGTTCTGGCAACAATCGAACCCATCATGTACACCTTCATGGCTTCACCCAACTAGTCCAGTCACCAACCAGGATAAATAAAAACTCCAGCACGCACACTACCCTGGATTGGATACTAGTCAGTAAGAGACCCCAGTCATATATAACAGGCTGCTTCATATATAACAGGCTGCTTATCAGATAGCCTCAGTGATCACTCCCCAACATTCCTACTCAAAAAATACCTATACCAAGCTAAACCTGTCATCTACCGTCAAATACGTAATAAACTAAACTTTAACCCACTCACATTCATCTCATCCCTCAAAGAATGTAACTGGCATCCTCTAAAGTACCTCAGTCTAGATGACGCAGTTGAATTTTTTAATACTACCTTCCTGAACATCCTTAATTACCATGCCCCCATAAGATTTTCCAGAACAAAAGCACAACCCTCCCCATGGCTACAGAAAACCACTAAGTCAGAAATGAAAAACAGGGATAAAGCCTGGGAGCACTGGCGCAAAACCAAAACCCCTCAGCTAGACAGAAATTCCTAGAACTACCTAATAGAGTCAAAAAGCTAATAAAACAGGACAAATTCCAATACTATCAGTCTGCCCTAGACTCCTCACAACACAGCCCCAAACAATTCTGGTCCTCCATAAACTCCATCCTCCACCCAGGTAAAGTCAGTACCCCTCCTCCTAACATCCCTCACTCCTCAGACAATATTGCTACCTCATTCAACACACACTTCACCCAAACCATACTATCACTAGCTAAACAACACAACCCCCTCCCCTCCAACCCACACCTTCAAATAGTAATCTCCCCACTGCCTTCTCTTTTTCTCCTGTACCTACCTCCAACATAAAAAAACTCTTAACTAAACTTAAACCCACAAAATTAGCAGCAGACAACCTCCCAAGTAAATACCCTCAAATTGCAGCTGATGCTCTGGCCTACCCAGTATCCATCTTGATTAACCGATCTCTGTCAGAAAGTTACGTTCACACACTGTGGAAAGTATCACATATAATTCCCCTCCACAAAGGCAGACCCTCCGCAGAGCTAACCAATTACCGCCCCATAGCTATTCTCTCTCCACTCTCCAAAATACTAGAGAGATGCATACACTCTCAGGTCTCAGACTACCTTCTTACTAACAACCTCCTTTCCAGTACTCAGCATGGTTTTCGACCAAACCATAGCACCACCACTGCCTTACTCTCCTTTACTAACACTATCCTTCAGCATAAAAACAATGGCCATCTCTCCTCTGCTACTTTCCTAGACCTATCTAAAGCATTTGACATGGTCCCACACAAACAACTTATCTCTGTCCTCAATAACTTATCCTTCTCACAATCAGTCACCAACTGGTTTCAGAGTTACCTGTCTGACCGCCAACAATCCGTTGCATGGCAGAATGACATATCTCCCCAACTACCTGTCTCCATAGGGGTTCCCTAAGGATCCATCCTTGGACCCCTACTCTTCTTTATTTACACCAATAATCTAGCCTCTGCCACCAAACATGGCACACTCATAAAATACGCAGATGACTCGACCATCATCTGCTCAGCCCAGTCCCTACCAAAACTGCAAAACGTCACACAGGAAGCCTTTTCCTCTGTTGAAACATGGTTATCCGATGCCCAATTAATACTCAACCCAAACAAAACTAAACTACTCATCTTCCAACCCACCAAACATACTCAAAACAACTCTCACTTTAACATCACAGCAAAAGACAACACCACTATATACCCAACTGAACACACCAAATTGCTAGGTGTGGAAATAGACAAACTAAAATTTGACATTCACATATCCATGACCATAAAAAAAGTCCACAAAAAAACTAGGAGCGTTATACAGAAATAAGCAATTTCTCACCAAAGCAGCAAAGATTTCAACAGCAAATTCCCACCTTATCTCCACCCTACTTTATGCCTCTCCAATATATGCCAATCTAAGGCAATGTGATCTAAACAAGCTAGAGACCTGCTACAACAAAATCGCCAAATTTGCCACAGGGGCATCCTACCGTAGTCACCACGGTCTCTCACTTGCTGAACTGGGCTGGCTTGAACTCCCTCACCTCCTTCAGTGGTATCAACTCTCACTCGCCCACAAACTAGTAAACCATCCACTAAATGTCCCATCCCTCCAGAATCTACTCCAACCCTATCGCACCACCAGACCACTAAGATCCAGCAACAAAAATCACTTGCAGATCACTAAAGCCAATAACTCTGCTGGTGAAGCACTATTCTCTTGCGCCATAGCCAAATTATGGAACTCACTCCCACCCACAATTACCTCCGTACCATCATGCACCCGCTTCAAAACTTTACTAAAAGTGCACCTAAAAATATGCTGGCTATGCCCTTGCAACTCCCACTCTAATATCATCCACCCCATCCAACCACTACCTTTCTTTCCACTCCACTAACTACCTTGATTATAGCAAGCTCAGATGCTCATAAGCCTAGTACTTATTACACAGCAGGAACTTCTCATTGTAACATTTGTTAATGTCTGTTATGTACTTCACAGACAAAGATTCTAGTTGTCTACTGATGTACTATGTTCTTCATCTGTAAATATGTTGAAAGTAATTGCTATGTTAAATTGTTAATCGCTACGTAATTCAATGTAACTACTGTCTGTTTATTTTACTGTGGAGCTTTTCTCCCAGGGCCTCCACTGAAAATGGACCTACGTCCAGTCGGACACTCCCGGTCAACAAATTTAAATAAATAACTAAATAAATAAACTACTTCTAAGACTGGCTCATGTTCTACCAGTTAGTTCATGGTTTCTGCTTAGATGATAAAAGCCATTGGTAACTACCAGGAACCAGCTGGAGACATCATGTCTATAGGGTCCCTCTTTGGAATTTCAGGGCAGCGCCACTATTAAGGCATCCCTTAAGACACATTCCTCTACATATCTGTTTTGATGATTAAATGTCAGAGTTTTCTTTATATGTTTTATATTACTTAGTTTGAACTACCAAAATACTTTGTGGGTGTTTTGTAATGCTATTTTCTGAAATAACCACAGCAAAAGTAGAAGACTGTAAGGAACCACACGATGACGCCCCTTAAACTGCTTTTCAACTAAAGGGAGTCCTTATTGTGTGGTTCCTTACAGCCTGCTACTTTTGCTGTGGTTATTTGTGTTTGACGTTTTTGAAGGCTGGTCTTCCCTTTTGCATTGTATTGTGTTGCTATTTTCTGAAACATACAGGCTGGAACAGTAATGTCTCTGAAAACAGAGGCACCTATGCTATCTAGTCAAGATTCTCAAGTTGCACTTACACAAGGAATTACAGAACCCATGGTTTCTGTGTAGCTGGAGATGCACAGAGTATGTGCTCAGAATTACCAGCGATGATTAAATTAGTATGAAAAAGGTCACTTGGGTGTTAATTACAGCAGCCCTGCCTTTTATTAAAATTTTAACAGGACACAGAAGGAACAACCTATAATGTTATTTTTTGTTTGTTTCTTATAACAAGCATTTTATTAGGCTATGTCTCCTATTACCGTCAGTCCCCCTGAGCTGAATTACAAATGAATTAGGTACTTCAGTACAGTAGACCTGTGGGAAAACGTACCCATTATCTAAAGTATTGCCAGCTGTTTTTGCCTATACTTTGGGATACGAACCAAAAAACGTAACCAATATAAGCTTTATATAATGGCACTTGGAACTGCTCAGATCGCTGTTTATATCACTGATACGTCTCTGTCACCAACTGCTATCAAGTACTTTCTTGCACTGTAACTCAAACCGGATAGAACTTAATACAACATGAAGTGATGAAAAGCAAAGCAGGATGAGTTCTATAAAAATGTTTAGCTACGAAGATAAGACAAATCTCACTAAAAAAAAAAATGGAACGTAAAATATGACAAACCTAGTTAAAACTGATATTCTATGTTACTTTACTTTTCATTTTGCAGCACTGCTATTGAAACTGATCAAGAAAAACATTGTAAAAATACAAACCAGGAAATATACACATCTTTTACTGCATATTTTAGATAAAATACATACACTTGCTCCTTTACAATACATAAACACAGCTGAGCAGACAGTTCAAAAGTCTAAGAGGGACCATGTTTTTCAGGCACTTAGACTAGGCAAAAGACACAGACCATACCCTGTCAGATTTTTGCATAATGTCCAGATTTTTGCCTCATATTTTTATTCTATTCCTCCTAAAAATTGTGTTTTTTTGGCAAATCAAGGCGGACTGACATCACTAAATATGGACATACATTTGAGTTTTACGCTTCATATCTTTCTGAAGATATATGCTAATGCAAATCGTGTTATTCTAGCAACTTTCTAAGAGCAATATAACACCGTCACTGTTTTTATGTCTTTGTTCTCTCATTACTTTAGGTTTTGTCCATATTTCTTGAACTAAGAGTTTGAGAGATTCCAACACTTTATCAACATCAAAGCTATTGGTTAAACAGTCAGCATTAGACATGTGAAAGTATACACCTACACACCCATAAATGTCAAAAATGTCTTTTTTGTATTCTTGACTTCTACCATTTTTGGTAAACCCAATACTTCTTCCATGCAAACGTCACTTCCCTTATGGTCAGCACAACAGTGCACTGTACTATGTAGATCTCATTTGTGATCACAAATGAAAGCCTTGTGCTGCATTGAAGTATGAGTAAATAGCCAGACTTCAATGACGCAAGAAAGGAAAGAAAACTTTGAGTTCCAGCAGAGGGATGCAATGTTCATTATCATTAAAAGCACCATTCACACATCAACTACACTCATTTTGGCTTGCAGATAAAAACAATTTCAAGAAAACAGAAGCATCACAATGAACTAATGCTAGTTAAAAGAGAGAGAAATACTAAGAGTGATATTTAAGCTGGCCAACATTACTGGAAAACTGGGAAAAGGTGGTCACTAAGTGATAAAAACAGTAATCATTTTATGCAGTACTCGCTGCCAAAGCTGGTTGCGTGAAACAAAAGATGTGGCCAAAGTTAACAGCTGATGCAAGATCATGAGCCAGCTGTAACTATTACTCTAAACAATTCTACTCGACCCTGGTCTGCAGAAATTACATGAAACCATAAATGAATTAAAAGGGGATTTCAGAGACCATTCCAGAATGTCAAGGTCACATGCAAGAATATGTAAATACCCATCAAAATTTGCATAAATGGAATACTGAAGCTATGGCTGGCCACACTGATTACTTGACTTGAGGGGATAACCTTTCTCCTGCAGTATTCTAAATCTCATGAGTGTGCAAGACTTACCTTCCTTAGCTAACTACAAACTCACTTACAGCACTCAATATGGTGGTAAAATCAATGAACTGCAGTCCATTTTGTGCAGATACAAACAAACACAAGCTGCTTGATACACTTATGTCTGGTTTCATTAAATGATGCATATAAAAGTGCTCATTTTGATTTAGGAAGATATGTACTGATTTGCATTTGTTTCTTATTTTTTCACTTTTTTCACCTAGCCTGTTGCTGATTTCAAGTATCCCCTCGGTCACTCTCCACTGTTTCAGCTACCCAGCAATCATGTGGTGACCCCAATGCAATTCAGCAGGGAGAGTTCCCCCTTTCTGGAAAGCCTGTAGGCAGCGCAGGAGTGAGATGCAACCTCACAGGAAGTGAAGCAGGAGGGTGAAGCCATCTTTATATTGCTTTGTTATTCTAGCCACTTCCCCAGATATTTAATGGGCAGTCCTGGCTCATGTGATAATGCTGCCATAAGCCAAATCCCCCTCATGGGTGATCATGGTTGTATGGTAGCCCACAGTCTCTACCAACAGCTCTATATTACCCAAATCTCAGAGCACTTCTTTCCCCCTTCAGAGTACGGTGAACTGGTGAAACCCCCTTTCATTTTTCCTTCTCCCTCCACAACCTCATCCAACACCTTGGGCTGGTAATTTAACCTGGAATGCCTGGCTCATAGTCAGAGTGTCACCCTATATATATACCACAAAGCCAAAGTAGATGTTTTGTCTATAACCTGTTTATTTTTAAAGATTAAGGAAACCACACCACTCTGAGCTCTGTAGGCATATTGGCAGCTGTAATCACAGCTCATCACAACTGCTTATTTGAGTAACTTCCATGGGCTACAGCACATACTCCACATTTTGATTCATATTCTTTCCTACTCCCACTCATTCTTTCCCATCCAGACTATGAAGTCCACATCAGGACATATATTCTGTGCTTCACAGTATCTGACTTTGTACAAGGTTCAATCCTGTCACCTGTTATTTCTCACCAATATACTTATGCACTGTCAAATAAGGAAAAGAAAAAAAAAACTTCTGCAGTGATGATGCCACACAACTGTTCCTGTCAGTTATTACACAAGCAAATCTACATAAACATATATGTCTATCCTACTGACAAACAGCATTTCACGTGTACAAAACTACTTAAATAAAATGAATTGATTGCTGCACTGAAATCTTCAGTGTGGTCCTATTCTGTAATACCCTGAGAATGCATAAGGGGTAGTTTTGCAAATGTTACCTATTGAAATAAAGCATGCATACAAATGATTAACGTGTAAAAAAAAAATTAAATGTTCTTTTTTGTGGGGACAAAGACATCATGCCAAAGATCCATGCAAGGGCCAGTGCCCCTTATACCCCTTCTTTTTATACAATCAACTCCAGGACCACTGCACTTGGAGATGTGGAGAAAATCTTCAAAGCGGCTATCCAGAGGACACTCTATGAGATGCAAAGGTCCACAGAAATGTACCCAAATCAAGCTAAACTGAAAATGAAACAGCTTGCCAGGCACAACCTACTGAAAATGCAATGTTCTGAAATCACTATAAACCAGAACAGAGTATGTCTGCCACTACCAAAATGCACCATTTAAAAAGATCTCCAGAACAATTCTCTTACGTTTTACAAAACGTCTGTGACTGCATACCAATCCTGGACACATCTGCGACAAAAAACATTAAAGTTTTATCTTATGCACCGATACCAGTGAAAGAATGCATACTGCCAGTGCAGTACATCAGCTTAAACACCTGCTCATGCTGCTATGCAGCCCTATACTGCACAATGAATTACATTAAGTTATAAGTTACCGATGAGGCAACATAGTTTCTTTTAATATTTCATACTGTTCTTTATGTCAGATACAGTTCATCACTCTGCAGGCAAGTACTAAGAAAAAAAATACATAGTGTGTCACTTAACACAGTTGCATATTATCCAACCATCTCTCAATATCACTATCAGGGCAAGGTTCCTGTTCTCAGCAACATCCCCACAGATTTTATATTAATCCAACAACCCACAGTGCTGGTCAGATAGGAATACGAGGCCTCTCAGACTCCTAGAAAAAACCCAAAGTGCAGCAAAGGAGTCACTGAAATAAGGCTGTGGGGTCTAAGAAGGAGAAAGTAAATGTAGTCTGTGTGTGTGGAGCACAGCTCACCCCACAAAGAGGTGCAAAGGGACCTGCTTCCCAGCCAAACATTATACAGATTTATTTACCTTTGTTTTTGTGCACTTTTGGAAAATTACTTTCATCAATCAGAGATTCAAAAACATGAACACTGGTAAGCTGCTAGAGATGGACAACACAACTGCTCTATCTCATGAACTACTCAACAGTTAATGCATTCTCAGTAACTGTGTGTCTAGACCTGCAATGACAGGCCATAACATGGCAGCACATATTACCATGGAACCACTGTTAAAAACAACAGAATTTGCATTGCAAAGTCATTTTTTTTAGATCTCATATAATATTGCCAAGAGTAATAAACTAGGTACTACTTTCCCTTCTACTTGTTAATTATTAGGGACTCTATTTCTTCTTGCTTTCATTATCAAAATGCCTGAATAACACAGTCATTGAAGTACAGGTAAATAATGAATGCCATTCAATCTCAAATGTGCAAACACACGGACTTGGCACGAGTCAGGCATTTTGCAAAAAAGTCTGGAGAGAGAAGGGAGGCCAAAAAAGCACCACCATAAACTGAACATGGGAGTTCCAAACTGTGAACCACAGAAACCTCCTGCAAACACACACAATGAAATATGCAGGAAGGCATCTTGTTGGAGGAGATCTAACAGATTGTAAGCAATATGAACTTCTTGTATATCAAAGTTGCTCAGGTTCCACAGATGCAAAATAAACATTTGTTTTCTTTGGAATTCCCAAAGACAACCTTAATTATTTCTTTGGTTCTGGAACAGTTCTACTATTTGAACTTACAGGTTCATAGGTTCATACTAGGCTGACGACAACCATGGCCCTTATAAGCATAGCCATGCAACCGAACAACTCTGTCCCTGTGTATCATGGGCATTTATTAGGAGGAGGTACGTTAGTTAGACAGTTTTTAGAGGTTATGTGTGTGTGTGTGTGTGTGTGTGTGGGGGGGGGGGGTAATGGTATTTTGGGCATTAATGTCTGTCTCTGTCCATCGGAGACATGGGGGCCAGACCCGAGGTAAATTTCTGTTTTCCCATCCATTGTACGAGGTTATACTTAAACAGGGTTAGGGACAGATTCTGATTCACTTTGATGGGGGACCCATTCCACATGGTGTCTACTGTCACTATAGGAAGGGCATATTTGATTCTATGAATAAGAACTTTCTACCAAGAACAAGTTTGGCTTCACTTGTAAACAGGCACTTGATAATACATGTAGTCTTCAATAAGGTGGCTAGCTTCTATTATGTTTTTGTTTAGGTACATTTGAAATGTAAGTGAAAGATTGATCTATAGTTATCTTTCATTCTGTTTCAGTTTTTAGAGTTTACCATGTGATTCTAAGAGTAATACCTTCATCTACACTGGGGTTTCTCCAAAGGTGGTGTAAAGTACTAGTATCTGTTTGTATATTGCCCATGTTTTATTATTCCATATAGGGATCCATCTTTAGAGAAAAGTGTTAAACTAGTCTGTACTTTAAATTTTGTTTTTCCTGTATTACCAACTTGATAGTTGTGAAGAAGCTTCTACCTTAATGGACAGCACATTGCTACTGCTCACCAACCAAAAAAAAAAAAACAAAAAACAGAAGTGATGACACTTTAAAATTAAAGCAGCAGTAAGGCAGCTTTCATTTTTTAGTGTAATCAGACAAAACAAGTTGAACAGTATTGCTACTGCTCAACACCAACCCCCCCCCCCCCCCCCACAAGTGATGAGGTCTGAATGGAGGAATGATAAAATCAGCAACCAAAGGAGAGTAGTACTGCTGGAATTAAATTCATTATCAAGTCATCTTGGACAACTTCATGAGGTAGACCCTGTTTTTACAAAATCTCATCAAGATGACACTGACATATAGACTGTATTTTACATAGCATATATCATGTACAGAAGCAGGTTAAAAAAACAGCTGGGTACACAAGTACTAAGATAAAGAAGTTCCCAATCCTGGTATGCATACTGGTGCACGCACTGGAAAGAAAATGACAAAGTAGACTCCTCTAAACACGGAAACACTCCTACAATGGGGTTAGATTAGCCCAGGCTCAGGGGAAAGATGGTCTCCCTGTTGTAGAAAGAAGCAGCAGTCCACAAAAAGAGCCATAAGGATAATGCAATGAACTACTGAAAATAAGAAAGAAATTGTGTTCATAGGTTTACAGTCAAGTATTAGGCTAGCTGCCCCTGTAGACTATTTTCAGCTTTGCCAATTTCTCTTCGTCAGAATCACACCCTTTACCTCTTCTCCGTGAGGTAAACACTTAACCATTATACCAATTCCCAAACCTAAATATTGGTACTCCATGGAACTATACTGATGACTGTAGGATACACAGTTGTACACACACACACCAGTTGACTGCAGTGAGATTAGAACCTCTCCCTAACTAAGTACACTGACTAGAGAACACAGTACTTAACACAAGTGCCAAGTCTAAAATACCTAGAATCAAACTTTGTACTTTGAGTCCGTAAGGTAAACACCTTAACCATTATGTCAACAACCAATAAATGTATTACTATTATGCAAGAAACCCAGTTTCCAGATAAAACATATTCAATAACATTAAGACAGAAATTAGAGGAAAGAAAAATACCTGCACAGGAAAAAACTAGCAAATGCTTTAAATGCAAATGTGTCTACATTAATACAACAGATCCATGAAAAATATTATAGAGACCAAGAAACTTTGGGCAGTTTGGAAAAACAAATGACTGAGGGAGTGTTAAAGTAAAAAAAAAAAAAAAAAAAAGAAAGAAACATGGACATGGGAAAGACAAAGTTCTGATATTTATGCAAAGGAAAAAGAAAAACTAATCAACATAAAAAGCAGCTCCAAAAATATTGGAAGAGAAATACAGATAAAAGCACTCAGATATGGAAAATTTCACAATACAAAAATAATATCACAAAGGGGGAACAGAGAAATAGAAGTTATCTTACCACAACGTTCCATCTGTGATCCTTGGAACCGACCGGACACTTTTTCCACAGCTCGAGCTTCCTGACTTGAACTCCTTCCCTATACCCACAATGCCCTGCTCCCCCAACGCACCTCAGGTAAAGTTTGCCAGCAAAGGAATTGCATATAAACACACTTATCCAAGAAGAAAAACACAACTCTATATACCAAACCACATCAGGATCTCAACATATGGAATGAAGATTCCTTTGAATCTTCAACCACTTGGAGAGAGGGATGGGGGCAGGAAGGTTAATAGAAATGAAGATGGACAACATAGATGGAACATTATGGCAAGAACATAACCTCATTATCTGATGTTGTCCTCTTCATTTCATTAATCTATGGGACAGAGTCCCCAATCTACTAAGATCCAGGGTGGCCCTCATGGAAGTATTCTGGAGAACAGCAGAGCCAAAAGCACTCTTACTCCTGGAAATAATGTCCAATTTGTAAGGTGTAATAAAAGTGTGAGAGTCAGACCCAGCAGCTGCAGCAAAAAATGTCCAACTGAAACGCTAGACTAAAAGGCCTGAGAAGTTGCTGTAGACCTTGTGGAGTGGGCCTTAATTTGTCCTGGTAAGGGAAAATTTTTGGATGAATAAATAAAGGCAATATATTCTTTCAACCATCTTGCTAGAGAGGCTTTAGAAATAGATTTACCTCTTTTTGCCACACAGAAAGACGTGAATAACTGATCAGACTTCCTAAAGAGCTTGGTTCTGTCTACATAAAAATGAAGCTGTCTATTAACATTAAGCAAATGGAGAGCATATTCACTTTTGTTCTGATAATTGCAGGAAAAAAAAACACCGGAAGATTGATGGACTGATCAATATTCTTTTCCTTAGCCACCTTAGGTAAGGACGAAGGATTAGTACACAGGGTAACTCTATCCATGTGAAAAATCAAATATGGACATTTTAAACAAAGAGCTTGTAATTCAGATCCCCTTCTAGCAGACGTAATAGCTACCAGAAAAAGTGTCTTCCATGAAAGGAATTTCAAATCCACAGTAGCTGCATCCTCAAATGGCAGGTGGACCAGGGCTTGCAAAATCAGTTAGATCCCAAGGAGGAGTAGCATCTTTAACTGGAGGCCGTAGCAGGAGAAAGTGTCCCTGAGGAAAGTTTTACAGAGCTTAGAAGAGGCAAGGGATAAGGAATCAAAACCAAAGTGAAAACTGGATATGGTTGCTAACTGAACTTTGACAGTAGAATAGCTAGCTCCATCATAGAAAAGGGAAGTCAAAAAGTTCACAAAGCACATCCATTTGTCCTCCTTCAACAGAGGTAAGATGGACTGGATTGTGACCATCCTGAACGTCATGTGCTTTACTGATTTGTTCAGAGGTCAGATCCAGAATAGGTTTCAGGTCCCCTGTCTTTTTGGGTACTAAACAAAATCCGGAGTAAAAGCCCAATCCAACTTGATCAGGGGAGACCTTGTGGAAGACACTTTTTTTTTTTGCAAAAGCTTTTTTTTTAGTTTGTGGGCTACGTCCTCCCTCTGATTGGGTGAAACACTGGGAAGGTAATGATTTCTCTTAAGAATTTCCAGAAATGGAATGAAGTATCCTCTGGATAGGATTCTTAGCACCCATTTGCCACTTGTGATGGCTTCCCAGGCTACTACTGGGTACAAGGAGAATCACCCCTGGACTGCCTCCAGAGGAGGACAGTCAGGCAACTGTTCAGTATCACTGGAAGGGCTTGTCCTGAAAGGTTAAAAATGACCCCAGATTTTGCAGACCCGCTCAGCCGCATGGGCGGCATCTTCCATTTTGTTTATTCCCTCCTCTGCCCTGGTGGGAAAATTCTCCCAGTGTGTCCTGAAAGGACCATGTGACTTCTGAAACCACATTTTCTTACTCTCATGCTGGTTCCTGGAGAAGGTCCTTTGTCAGGTATAGAAACGTACTCTGATAGCAGGGAAAATCTTCCCGTCCTTCAGGGAGACAGACTCATGAACAGTAGCCCAAATAAGGTGAAGTTGTCAAAGAGTCATTAATAAAGGCTTGTTTGAAAGGCTCTGCAAAATCGCACAGCCTCATCCAGGCATGACACTTCATGACAATGCCCGAACAGGCAGTCCTTCAGGTACCCTCTGTGGCATGGCAAATCAACCTCATGGATGCAGTGGCTAGTGACAAGTGAGTGGCCATTCTAGCGGAAAAGGTTTTCTGATCCTCAGCAGACACAGAACCTGAGGACAAGCTAGAAATTCCCATTACTAAGTCCCTTTGTAGACTCATAAAATGAGACAAATAGTTAATGCCCTCAAGGTGAACAAGGAAGAAGCATAAACTCTTTTGCCAAATCTGTCCAAAGCCCAACATTCTCTATTTGGGGGGTGGACAGAGGAAATCTCCTGGACACACTCCTTTCTGGTGGCTGCCGCAACAACCATGGCATCTATGGGAATACACTTGGCCCAAAATAACTTATCTGTGGGGGTGCTACGAATCTGGTCCGCTCATTTGGGGATAGGGTCTACTGTATCTGGTTCCATCCAAGCCCTATGAGACACTAGCTGAATCAGTGCGTCAGCCAGCTAGTGGATGGGCCGGATCCGAAAGCCTCCCACAACACTGACTCCTCTAGGGAAGGGTTTTGGGCTGTCCAACCGGTGCAGGATTTCTCAAATATCTCCAAAAGAGATGTTGTCGGTTGGGGACTTTAGGGACCCTCCTCCTTCCTCAAAATTTGTCTCATGGTAACTGATTCTGTAGGGGAATCAATATGTCATCTTTTACACAGCCTCTTCCAGAAGACTTCCTCGGTGGGGCACTCCAGGGAGATATTGGAAGATGCCTGGGGTTCCACTGTGGGGATAGTATGGAGGCTTTGGGGTACCAGCTGTCCAAGCAGCAGACTAGCGGCCTTGGACACCAAACCAGAATGAGGAGGGGGGGTATGTGGCAGAAAGTGCAGAGGGTCCCTCTGGCTGGGGGAGAACCCTCTCCACTACTTCAAAAGCCGAAGGGCTCTGAACCACCGAAAGCTGTCTCCTGGAGCTGAAAGCACTGGAGTCAACATCTCCCAGAGAGCTCAAGCCTCCTTGCCCTGAAGGGGGAGTCACAGCAGAGCTGTTGAAAGCTGAAGCTCCAAGAGGGAGCGAAGGCTCTGGAGTCAACATCATCCCACTGGAACTGACCTCGATGCTACAGCTCCGAGACATGCTCAGAACTGAAGCCAAAGGAGCCAAGCGAGTTGGGGAAATAGTCGGAAATAAAGAGGAATCCTCTATCGCCTCCGACACCATGCACCAGAGACCACTGGCACCTTAGACTCTGAAACTGAAGGGTGGATGGCAGGAGTCACAGGTCAGAAAAGTGAAACCCTCACAGATCTAGATGTGGACAGACTGGACACAAGCCCCAATTGAATCTGGGGCTCGAGAAACTGCTTCATAAGTCTGAAGACATCCTTACAGGATAGGTTTCAGGGAAGCTGGAATAGTCTGATGATGGGTGTCTCAAAGATCTCCTGGGGGAGCAGAAGCAGCATTTATGAATCTGCCATGTCTGCACTGAACTCGGCGCAAGCACTGTGGGAGCAGATGAAGGACCACTCGGACCCAGGACAATGGAAGGTGAATGGGGCAGAGGGAAATAAGTCAGAATCAAGCTTGGCACCAATGGAGTCTGTTCTGACAATTTCAGAGCCTTCTTAGGCGGCTCCAAGGAAGACTAGGTGGGAGAGAGCTGCCTGCCTCACAGGTCTCCTCAGACCTTTTAGGAAGGAGTTGAGCCCTTGAAGTGGATGGCACCCCTGAAGTGGAGGAAGGAGGGAGAAACCCTTTAAGAACCAGCTTGCTCCTCCTGTCTGCCAGAGCCCGGGGGTGAAAAGTCTGACAAATGCAGCAAGGGGCCTCAAGATGGGTAGGCCTCAAGCAATAAACACATTCCTTGAGGGCATCAGATAAAGGAATCTTTAACTCACAGGAAGTGCATTTTTTTTTAAAACCTTGAGGTTTCTGTTCACACATAGTAAAAAGAAAAGAAACCCCTATTTTTTTTTTAAAGAAAAAGATAGAAAAAGGGAGAGAAAAAGAGGAAGATATTAAATGCAGGCAAGAAGGGAAAGAGTAGAGTTACAAAACTACAAGATCTACTTCAACTAAGACAAAGAGAAAATGAAAAAATGGCAAGTAAGAGACATAAAAATTAAGAGTTAATGCACTCATGACCCTTAAAACTTTGGAGGAGCTCACAGTCACAGGAACTCGCTGCTGATGCGACACGCAGTAAATTAAATCTGAGGTGCGTTGAGGGAGCAGGGCATTGTGGGTATAGGGGAGGAGCTCAAGTCAGGAAGCTCTAGCTGAAAAAAAAGCAGCCGGTCAGTTCCAAGGATCAGGACTGAGACCCATGGGTTAATGAAATGAAGAGGACAACATCAGATCAGAAGATTAGTAATAAAGAAGTTAAAGAAATAGAAACCAAACATATGGATTACTTGCAAAGTGAAGGATTTATTGTAAAAAAATCCAACAATGGTAAGGTCACAGCATGATGGAAAAATAAGTCCACATACTAAGGAGAAACAGGTGGAGCCAGAAGCATATGATAACTTGCACATGAAATTGCACTGCAGCTTTCAGCTGGAGTTGCACAGCAAAGGAAGGAGCAGAAAAACAATTGCAATTCAGACACAGTCAATGTTGTAGAGTGATAGGCCAGTGAGTTCTCATACGAAAGAGCAAAGAATGATGCAGGATGTAGCTGAAGAGAATAGGTCACAGGAAGATATTCTGGATCTTTCTATAAAATGCCCACAGGAAAGAGAACAAAGAATTTTCACTCCATATAGAAGACACTGATCTAAGGGAACAGTTTCTTGATTTAATAGAGATGGATAGACATATTAAGATTGAGGAAAAATAGATTACAGAAAGTCAATAAGATCAAAAATATTAGAAGTCTGATAAAACAAATGAACACAGTAATCAAGACTATTAACAGAAATTCATGAGATATAACAGACAAATAGGATATATTACTATGCAGCTAAATTAGCAACAGATAAAGTCTTACCACAAAAATATACGGCAATAAGAGAAAGGAAGGAAAAAAAATCAAATCCCATCATGGACGCATTGAATAAAGAAAACAATAAAGAATTAAGACAAGAAATGTCACTGTTAGAGAAGTATAGCAAAGGCAACAGAGTAACAAAAATACGTAGACATGATAAAAGTAACGTGCAGTTTCAGAACAGACCAAGATCTATTGTACACTACTGCAAATAATAAACTAAAAATATCAGCACAGGCAGAAAAACTTGAAGGTACCCAGATAATTATGAAGGGAAAGTACAAAATAGGCAATTCACTGATGACCCAAAAATGTTTTATAGAAAATTCGAAAACAAAGCAAAAGGAATAGAAACACCACCAAAAAAAAAGAATAAACAAACACATTTTAGAGAAATATCTAATAAGACCCTGTGGATCACAACAAAGAGGCTGAATGGATAGAAGAAGTAAAAGAAATAGAGAAGTTCAAATGTACAGCATATCAAATGGGGTGAAGTAACAGCCAGAGAAGATTAAACAAAATTAAGAAAAACTCTTAACTGGAAAAACCCAGGCCCAGATGCAGTACCCATCTTCTGGTTAAAAGTATTAATATTGCTACATGTGTGCATCACAAACAGACGCAGACCTAGCTAACAACAGGAAATGTTATAACTCCTTAAGAGTAAACCTGCAAGATATCTTATAAAAAAAAAAAAAAAAAAAAAACAGACCAATAGCTTGCCTTCTGAACTGTATACTGGAATTTATGCTGACAGAGTTTACAATCACTTAGAAGAAAAGTCAATAATGTCAATACACCAAAAGGTTAACAAAGGCTCATTCTGTTATTAAATAAAGTCATAAAAAGGGGAAGACTAAGTATGGTATGGATAGGTTACAAAAAAAATTGACAGCATCCTACATTCAGGGATAAAGGAATGTTTACATATGTACAAAACACACCCTACATTCATTAATGACATTACAGTGACCACAAAACAGTGGCAAACTACTTTGCAGCTAAGCCATAATGAAAGGCAAATTATTATCCTAGGAATGAACATTCAAAGGGGGATAGTCCAGGGTGACTCTGGTATTGCTGCTCTTTTGTCTTGCATTTAACCCATTAAGCTGTCCACTTAACAGATTAGGTCATGGTTACAATTTGGCCCCCAGAAAACAACACAATGTAAAGACTTCTTACCTTCTTTTTGTGGATGACAAAAAACTGTACAACTCATCAGATGAGCTGAAAGCACAACTGCAAGTGGTCAAAATTTTCTCAGACAATGTAAATATGTCATTTGGTCTTGATAAATGTGCAAAAGCAACATTTAAAGCAGGAAAACTGCAGCACCAAGAAAATATCAGTCTGGGACAGGAATGTGATATAAAGGAATTTGAGCGGGAGGGAGTGTATAAATATTTGGGAATTGGTGGAGAATTGACAATAAAACATGAACAAATGTGAACAAAACTCTGTAAGGAGTATGTTAAAAAGACTAAAAATAATTCTAAAAGCAGCCTTGAAATCTAGGAACAAAGTCCAAGCTATAAACCAAGTTGATCTTCCTGTTCTAACTTACAGTTCTGGGGTGACTGACTGGCCCCAAAAGATACTGGATCAGTTGGACAGGAAAACAAGAAAAATGCTTCACACTTATCAAATGACATATAAAAATCAGTGTATACCAATATTATATATTCCTCAGTCTGAAGGAGGTATGGGTCTCCTCAAAACTAATTACATGTATAAATCTGCAACTGTTGGACTGCATACATATCTGCTGACCTCACCAGATCAAAACATAATGAAAGTTTTAAAATATGAACAGAACAAATCTAAGATGACTTTAGCAGGAGCATAATGGTGTCAAGCAGGAATGGAAATCAAACCAGAACTAGCTAAAAATCAGGCAGCAACTGAATGTGCCAAAAAACAAAAGAAAGAATAAAAGAAGGATCAGAGGAGAAGGCAAGAAATGTGGAAAAGGCATAAAATAGTTGCAAGTGAAACTGAAACAACCTCATGTCGATCAGGATTTGACGCAGGAATGGTTAAGGAGAAGTGACGTTAAACCAAAAGATGAAAGGTTAATGTTGGTGGCCTAGGACAGTCGACTACATACACATTGGTTTACAAAGTCCATTGAGCATGTGTGAGAAACCAACAAATGCAGGTTTTGTAAAACTGAACTAGAAACAGTTACACATCTTGTTGTTGGGTGTGATAAACTACTGGCTGAGGGCCTGTATACTGAAAGGCATAACAATGTGGCAAAACTGTTGCATTGGGAATTGTGCAAACATTGCAGTATTTGAAGCACTGGAAAAATGAGTAACAAAGTATTATAGAGAATGATAAAGTTTATATCACATGGGATCAGCCATTACCAACAATTAAAAAAAAATAGATGTGAGAAAACCAGATATAGCTGTCCATGAACAGAAGATACACCCAGTGATTACAGTGTCTTACGTAGAGAGAGAGAGAAAGTCATAAAATACCAGGATTTGCAGTCAGAAATGACAGCAATGTGGAAGAAAGATACCCAGAGAATTCCAATAATAGTAGGAGCAACAGGTCTTATAAAAAAATAATCTACAATTGTATTTAGATATGTTACCAATATATGTAACCCCGTATGAATTGCAGAAGTTATTACTGGGCACATTGCGGGTGCTGCAAAGAGTGCTTTTGACTAATGTTAAAGACTGAAACAATACTAATTTCACAAACTTTAATCATATGCTGATTTAGGAATGGGGCCAGTTTCTGTCATGGTATCAGAAACCCAAAACACTTTGTGAAAATGTTTCTGTTTAAAACCATGGGCAATGTCGATATGAAGTAGCAGTATCTGTCCGTATATTTCTCTTCTTTTACTACTCCAGACAAGGATCCATCTGTACAGAAAGTGTTAAAGCTACTCTGTACTTTAAATTTTGTTTTTCTGTAATACCAACTTGTTGTTACTTGTGAAGGAGCTAGCACCGCTCAACACCCAAAAAACATGAGCAATGACAAAAAATTAAAGAAATAAGGCACCTTCCCTTTGTTAGCTGTACAATTAATGAAATCAGATAAAGGAAAGTGAACTAAATCTGTGCAACATAAAACGTCTGCAAGAAGCAATGTATTTTTAAGCTTCTAGGTCTCTGTATACACCAGCTGATTTCTAGTGGCTTTGGCATTTTATTTACCACCCTAAAAGCATGTCCAGTTTCTTCTTCAATCAACAATCTGGATAATGTGTTATTGGGCTACCACCACCATATTTATTGATTAACAATAAATTGGCTGGCTGTAATGAAGCTAATTTGCTTTTCTCATGACCTACACATGTAACCCCATAACTCAGGGAGGTACATACAATGGTTTAATGCCTCAAGCCAAACCTATCATCTATGGTGGTATATGTCCATGGAACTGGTGGACTGCACATTCTGAAGTTCCTGATGCTATTCCTCTAGTCTTCTCCAAAGTTTCTTGCTCAAGCAGCAAAACCACTGAAATTCTTCAACAACCCTCCCCCAAGGGGAACAACAGTCAAACACTGCCACTTCTTTTCCTCCCTTACCAATGGAGGCCCACTGAAGCCCTGCCAGCAAAACCACATCACTAGGTAGCCAATTTTACAACACAAACTGTAATTACAACAGGAATAAATAAGCGAATATCAATCTTAATATGAAAATAATCATGGTGCCAAAAGTCAGTATCATGTTGCAACAGTAAAAATGGATGGGTATCCCCTAAAACACTGACACGGAAACTTTTCAGTTGACCAACAGCTGTTTCTCCCGCATCTCAGTGACAAAGCAATTATAAAAAAAAAACAAAACATATATGCAAGTAACTGTCATTATTGTTAAATGATGACTGTAAATCCAACTTTAAAAAAATAAAAGACAGCTGCATCTAGAAGGCAGCAAGGAAAAAAATTCACAGTTGTTTAACTTCATTGATATAGCGTACAGAATACTAAACACAGCAAAAATGCCACATACTTTATGTGCAGTACTGTTGCATAAGTAAATCCTTTGTGATCTTCGCTTCGCAATAAAACCAGCATTATGCTGATTGATGGTGAGAGGGTGGGTTTCCAAGTATAACCAGAGGTAATAATGCTCAAAACCTAATGGTAGCTTTTGGTGAAAAGAGTGGAAAATCTCTAGAATTTTTTTCCCTTTACACAACCAGAGGCAATTTACTAAACAGTGTGTGTGTGTGAGGGGGTGTGTGTGTGTGCTGTGACGATGTGAGGTATTGCCAGCTATGCCAGTTGAAGTAGGGCAGTGTAAGCACAAAGTATGCCAGCACAGCTAGCTGGAATTTTGTAAGGAATTATATGTCATTTGTATATCAAACCGATTTGTACAGAAAAGCTGCTTGTGTTAAAAATGTACCAACAGTGGATCCTTACTGTATTGTAACAGATTGAATGTATATATTTTAACAGGGGATACTGGAAGAAGAGAGGTTAATCTCAGTCCAGCTAACTTTGAAAAATAGTAAAAAAAATTAACTTAGCTGGCTTAGACCATGAACATTGCATCTTGCAGTTCTGATTGCAGCCAGAGGATGGTTTATTAGCTCCTGTAGAAAGAGTGGAAGTGTTTTATGTTTTATAGCTTCCAGATGCTACAACATATCTCAACAAAGCTCTATTTGTGTGCATGGTAACACATGTGTTAAATTCTGGTTCAGTTTCTAGCAATGGCGGTAGCATGGGAACCAGAAATGAGATGACCACATGTATGTGATGTCAGTCTGTAATCTAGGACAAAAATGATGTTTTAATATCAGATGAGAGAGAAGTCTCAGAGCACTCTGGTTTTGGAAACTGACCAAGAAGGAAGACCACTCACCTACTTCATCTTGCCTTGCTCAAGTAAGTGACGAGGGAATAGTAACTCTTTAGATCAGTCAGGAAAATATAATGAGATTAGTGAAGTACTGTTTTTCTGTATCTGTATGAATCTGTTCATCTATGTTATTTTAATATTCCCTGCGACTAAAACTCTGCTGTTTATTGTAAATAGATATTCCATACGTTCATGTTCTTTTATTATTTATTATTAAATATATTTAAATTTTTCATTGTGGCTGGTCCTTTAGAGAATATTTTCACCTTTGAGAGTACTCATATCTGTTTGGTGACTCTGTGGCCACTCCAGAAAGCCTTATTCCATTGGTCAAAATACTACCATTTATATTAATATTAATTTCACTCAGTATAATTGGGTACCCTTGTAAGAGCCTTAGAATAGCTGGCTTTGAAGTGTCTGGTGGCAGTAACTACCTTATAGTCTGGGTAGAAGGGGGCATAGCTAGTAAATCTGTACCAGCCTTTCCCAGGTGTGTGTGTGTGTGTGTGTGTGTGTGTGTGTGTGTGTGTGTGTGTGTGTGTGAGCTGCTTGGAGCAGAGACACGAAGCACTGGTTTCATAGACAGGGTGCTGGAGGATTTGGCTTGGACACTCAGCTGAGGGCTCAACTCTATAGCTGCGCCAGTGCGGAGTCTTACTGGGAACCTGGAGGGAAACCGAGAAATCCAGACCCTGGACTGAGTGTGTTCCCTGTGTGCTGTTAAGGAAACTTGTGCTTGATGCAGAGAGCTGCATCTGGAAATACTGTGTGTAAATATTTTTGTTCCAAGTGAACATCCTTCTCCAGTGTCAGTGGTGAGGATTCAGGCTCCATGATTACTGGCACAGAGAGGGGATGTCACAGGGATCTCATGAGTAAAACTACAAGTGAAATTCCGCACACTGCCATAGAGCATTTTAACTCTGAACTAGCTAAATAAATCCAGTTTTTCATCTATAACATCACTGACCAAGGTTCAATGTAAGCATGACTGAGTGCACAACAGCCATGTCAAGGATAAGAAGAGTAAAGAAGACCAAAGGTCTATCCTTTACTTTTGAGAAGTAGGGAAAAAAGCCCAGTGACAGACACCACCAAAGGACTATGGAGGGAAAAAATTACAGCTCAGCCCTTCATAAAACAGGGACAAACAAGCAAGAATCCAATTATTTACTTGCAGTGCAAATAAAACAATAAAGGTGTATTCTTACTCAATTAGTACTGCTGTGTGTGCTTGACCCTAGACTAAACTCTGGGACACATTTACATAAAATCACAGTAATGCACTATTTAGGGATTTGCCATATGTCATCCCTTTCAAGAAAAACTCTTATATAAATATGACAAAGTCTTCCTCAAGCCACCATACAAGGGGATGCACTCCCACTAATCAAACTACCTGCAGTGTCAACAAACTTTAGGAATGTCATAAACAGGTCTGTCAAGCCCATTTAATATCCAACAGCTTTGACTGAAAGGGCTTCATAGAACAATCTACAGTGAACAAATTTATATCAATTTTCTCTACACAGGAAAGGCCTACTAGCAAGCTATTGGGATGCACAAGCACATGAGGTCTGCAGGCCTGCAATAAATCAAATCAATAAATAAATAAATAAATAAATAAAAATACTAAGCCTGAAAAAAAAATCTCAGATTATGGCAGCACACTGGCAGCAGCATGCAGAAGGTTGCACAAGTTATGAGATACTCTAACAGTAGGGCAATACAGGCAGAGATTTATGAGGAACACTTCATCCTAAAGAAAATGAACAGCAAGGTCAGCTGCAATAACAACAGCTGGGTCACTTCAGACAGCAACAAGCCACGTGCGAAAATCTATACTAGACTGAGGAGAAACTTTTTTTTTTCTTTCTGAGCATACCTGTACATGCTGGAGTAATCTGCTTCCAATGATCGCCAGCATTTTCACTGAGGAGAAACACTAAAGAACTGTGGTACACCCTAGGTCTGCCAAACACTGCACACAAAAAAACAAGGGCAAATGAACAGACAGACAAGTAGGCAGGAATCAAGGGACAGTCTGGACAACAAGCAACTGAGGTAGGCAGCAGCAACAATGGTGATTACAATGAACTACAACATTAAATTAAGCAAGTTCTCAGCATCTTTACCTGTTAAGGCTTTATTTCTGGTATATATTTATTCCAGTTACCACTAAAATAAGAAACGGAAAAATTTAGCACAGGGTTTGTGACGTACAAAGATAAACTCCCTAACTGTACCTCACATGACCAGAGTTAAATTAGCAGCTTAGGTAACTGGAAGGACCACAGTTATTGTACGGGAGTGAACAGACAACACTGGGTAAGCAGGCGGCAGCTAGACAAGCTGCACTGCTCATCACAGCAGGTGTGCTTAGGTATTATAGAAAAGATTTAAGAAATGCGACATACTGGCTAGGTGCTGCACATAAGCCAGAAGAGAACAGATGAAGTACATCAGACCTCCTCAGCCACTAGCTGGCAAAAGGCATGGGTTAGGTTCAGCTGGAAGAGACGAGGCCCACACAATGGGACAAGATAGCCCATTCTCACCTACCTGACACTTGCCTCCAAAGGTGGAAGTGGGCTGATCATGCGTCCACCCTAATCAGGGAATAAATGGGCCTTAAGACCCTCACCTTGCCACAGGAACAAAACAGCCTAGCTGTCTATCAGAGGGATTAATAGGCTGAATGGTTGCAGGTAGGGAGTTACTGGTCAGCTTGTGTGGACAGAAACAAAATACCATTTATTTTATAAAAAAATGAACTTATCTGTGGTGCTGGCAGAATATTTGCAAGATGCAACTTGCATGTTCCTTATTCATACAACAAAGGCAGTTTTTCATTCCTAGCATTACAGTGTACTTAAGTAAAACGATAACCATGAGCATTACAGTGTACATGTCCATAAACATAATCTAGAAAGGGTGATCTCTAAAATGACTTGGTCCGTGTGTGCAATTACTGCCTACAGTTTAGGTAACGACTGCTGCAGAGAATGTAGACAACAGTTTCATAAAAACAGTACGGCACTTTAGATTTTTAAAAATATATAGCTAATGTTCAGAGTCAACATAATTGCATATTTTATTCATTAGTAATACCCATCAACCATGTGACACTTCTAAAAAATATATAAATATATCTTCATATGGAATGCATTAAAAGACCTGAATCTGATGGCCTTGCTATGTTTGTATAATGTTGGAGAATATGAACTGCTACATTTTCCCTTTTTAGTCAACAAAACTCATAACTATATAATTCTTTATTAAGTGCAAGTCTAACCTGTTGAAAGAGTGTTTTATTTTTTTTTTTTTAACTTATCACTGTCCTGATTTGTCACTTTATGTATACATTCACACGGATCGGGGCCGGTGTTGACATCTGCTGGGGGGCCCCGAAAATGCTAAGATGGGCCCCCTAGGCAATTTCAATCTAAGTATCATCCTTCAACTGACACCTTTTCTAAGAAACTTTTTAGTTCATGCTGCAAACTTTTAGTAGTAGTACACACACTGACTTACATTCCAACAGCTTTATGTTCCAGGCTATGTTGACCCATCTCACAAAGGGAAAGTCATAGTTACTGGCATTTATTTGCAACAGCAAGTCTATGTACAGGTCTGGACTTAAGTGAAATGGCACACTAGACCTACTGTTTCAGTCACATCCCCACCCACCCACCCTCCAGTCTTCCTCTGTTTTTACCCATTACACATACAGTACTTTTTTCTTCCTTTTCTCACATTTTGCCTTACTCTTCAGCTTTTTCAAGTAGCTATAACTTTCTATATGCTCTGAAGTGCATTTTAAAAAAGTTTTCTTTTTACACAACCTGTCCATCCAATGACGGCTTTAACTGAAATTATGATTAAGGAAAGAAACTGCTTTGCTGTTCAGTTTTAGTTTTCATTGTACCCTTTCAACACATATTTCCTGACCAAGACAGCACAGTAATAATTACTTAGAAAATAACTCAAATAAGCCAGGACACAAGAAGCCATAGGGTTATAGATGCTCTGGGATACATTTTAGAGCATTTTCCCAGTCTTTTAATCCAGTGGTGACCTACACAAAAGGGCACGAGTAAAAAAGGAATGTCGGTCTTTTTTTTTTCCTTTCAAGTAAGACACAAGTTGTACCCAAGGATTAATGTTCAAAGATGACAAAATAGTAGCTCACAATGAACTAAGAAGCCAGTTGTTGTCTGGATACGCAGGTCCTATCTGGAACGGCCTGCCTCCCTAACCACCTCCCCCAAAAAAATACTACCTATGCATCCCTCTGGTGTTAGACTAAAATGAAAGCCACACAAATTGCCACAGTCATGTATTTCCAGTGACTGTTGACATACATATACATAGCATGCCTCCTTACTCTTCAACCCAAACTGTCAAAGGCAACTACATGTATACATGCATGAAGTGTGACTGTGAGGAAAGTGAAAAAATACAGATTACAGTAATGTATTCTACTCTTGCTGCTCCTACACAATACACTGCCCCTACACAACCTATATAAACCGTGTTTGCAAAACTCTGAGATCTGTGAGAAAAGTAAATGAAACAACCATCACACTATCCTCAGCCCAAACACAAGCTATAATAACCTCATGTGCACACCTCTAAGGTTTGACTGTGATGAAAATTGAAGTAGTAATAATCACTACAATCCCTCCCTCCTTCCACATAACCTACAGCAGCATTCTGTACACACATATCAGAACAGGGCAGGTTTTTGAATGGGTGCAGTTGAGAGCAGACACCATTATCAGCTTTATCCTAACAGGGTCATATCAAAGCCCTGTTCAAGTTAAAGAGCATAATAAGAAAATGAATACATTTTTTTCATCTCATTTTGCCCAACCAGCAACAGCTTTTTTCCTGGGCCCCTACACAGTCAAGGATGATTAAAGGGAGCCCCCTGTGTCCATTTACACAGTCTGCGGAGTGGGGACCCTCAGACACTTAGATCTAAGTATCTGAATGTTCTGATACATTTTCTGCATTACTTTTGACATATTATTACTTGTTAGCTACTTTTATTTTTACTGATACCCAGAAAATAATGCATGTATCCTGGCATTATTGTGTATGCACCAATAAAAATCACTAATTTTTTACACGCACACAAATTCAAAAGTCATAGCAATTCTCATTTTGCGCTTATTTCAGCAACTATTAGAACACTGTGCAACACTGGTACTGGCACACCAAATCAGTGACTGCTATTTAGCAGTCTTCAAACAGCAGCAGTTGTAAGTCACTTTTATTTACCTCAAAGAGGAGTAATGCAAACCTGTCATTGTCCCTGATTTTTCTCATAATTTTGCTTTGTACTTCATAAAAAAGTTTGATTTGCTTGTAAATCATTCAGGATTACAAATAGTTAATAAATTCAGAGTTTTATACTTTTTGTCCAAAAAAATGTATGTTGATGCAAATTGTGTTACTCTATTAACTTTTTAATTGAATTACAGTAATATTTAAAACATGTTCCTGATTTTGAGCCTTTATTCTGCTATTCTTGGCATTGCTCTGAATTCTTCAGCAAAGACGTTGATACTTATAGTATCTGCTGTTCTACCAGTATTTTATAAAAAATCCTTGAAAGAGAAAACCATCCCTGAAGATCGGAAGCATCAACATTTCTTAAAATCCAAGGTGTGATCAGTCACTCTGGGCTGCTGATCTCTCCAGTGCTTACCTTGCTCATGTTCATTATAAGCTTTATCCTAACAGGGTATTATAACAGCCTTGTTCAGGTTAAAGAGCATAATCAGGAAATTAATACATTTTTATCTTCATTTTCCCCAACCAGCAGCAGCTATTGTGGGGTCCCCACAAAGTCAAGGATGACTTGGGGGCCCCCCTTGCAGCCACAGGTATTGCAGGTGCCCAAAGCCGGCTATGTTGTTAGTTTTAGGGAAGTGAATGTCCACCAGCAAAGTTTAACTAAGCCAGAGGCACTGTGTCAATGGTAATATATTTAATGGAATTGCGAAGCTTGCTGCTTGATAAAACAATGTTACTATAACCAGAGAAATCTCTGAATTTTAAAGGAGATATAAATAAGAGTTGTAGCCAACCTGGTTTATTAAGTATACAAGACTGCTATACTAGCTTTAGTTGGTTTGAGAGACACATTAAAAATATCAAGATAAGAACTTGGTGTGGTTGGGGGTCCCCTAGGAATGGGGGGCCCCCCCGAGACCACAGGATTCGCTGGTGCCTAAAGCCAGCTATAAGGATGAAAAAGAAACTTTCTGCCCAGTCTCATTCTGCTCAAAATACAGAAGACCAACATCACCACATATACATTTTAAGTGAACAAAGCAGTAAATAAATTTGTTTCTTACTTTAATGTGTAATGTTTACCTTATTCAGCATTAAAACTGGGGATGAATGGCTCAATCCATCCAACTACCAAGTAAAATATGCATGCATAACTAACTCCATGCAGTTCTGAGGTCAGTGCTAAATGAACTTGTAACTGCATGAGGACAGCTGACTGACTTGCCTAGGGATGGGTGAATAGCTATTACACAAAAAGAGTTCAAAGGCTTGAAAGCCTGCAGATGGTTTAGGGCTTATTTGAAGGCAACAACAGTTCCTTTAACCCTTCAGTAACTTATATGAAACAGGTAACCTGAAGCAAGTTAAATGGTAGACTGGGTAGGTCAAATAGTCCATTCTTGCCAAAAATTTTTACATGTATTTTATGAGATTAAAAAACTACTACACTGCATTATTTATAATCTACAGGAATTCATGCCATAATCCTGTCATTGAAGGCACAGAAGCTCAGAGTATTAAACTTTGCAGACAACAGACAACTGGGGTTCATCTCCACAAACATTTTCTATGTGCAATGTGTTCCATATGTTAGCAGATTTGAGATCAAATGACATTCATATTTTTGTAAGCAATCTGAACTTTGTTTTTATAAACTTGTTCAGGCTCAACGGGTGTAAAATAAAGAACATTTTTTGTTTGGAATTTGAAAAAAAAATACTGAATAAAACCTTAATTCTTTATTTAGTTCTGAAACAGTTCTGCTTGGATTTCTAGAAGATTATGAAATAGTGGAAATGCCAAGGTCAGCTGTTTTGTTATACAAGGGATGAGGCCAAGGAACGGAAAGGTCCAAAACTCATCACAACCCCATTTAAACTACCACTCCTGGACTAGTATTTGTGTCTACTACTTTGAAAAATAATGAGCGAATGTACTTCCCATGATCCCTGCACAGAAAGAGGTAAGGGCCAGATGACTGTAATACTAATTGCTGGCTAAAGAAAGATCTATCTTGTTAGAAGGAATGACTTTTTTATTAATTAATACATTTTGTAACTGCTGACTGTTCATAGTAAAAAGGTGTCCATTTTTTTGTAGGAGAGTTTGCAAATGTATCGCTGTACAGATGTGTGTGTGTGTGTGAAACATTTGCTTTGCCATCTGCATTCTTTTGCCTTTCTCTTACAAATGGTGCAGAACTTTCTAAGAAGGTTTTCAAAAATAAATATCTTATCCAGGGGAGCACGCAATAATTCAATTTTAACATCATTTCAGAAAGGCTGTATTCCAAACCTTGCATGCTTCTTAAGTACAGAACTAAACCCCAAAATAGTTATTCATAACATCAACATTCCAATTCACAAAAAGTAAACCACCTTATCTACTATTTGTGTGATTACAAACACTTGTTCCGCAAGGGAGGCATGAGATATTTTGCGAAGATGCTCATCTGTTTGAACACGTGGCTGGTATTGTGTCATACGAGTCTTATTAACAGCTCTGACACCAGAAGCAACTAAACTATTATTTTTTTTTATCAACTCTGTTTAATACCATGCTTTTCTGACTAGCTGTGATTCAAGTTTTGTGGTTGCAGTACTATCCATTGAGCTTCTGTAACAGTAATTATGCACCTCTAACACTCAGCAGAAGAGACATTTTAGGAGCTTGTGACAGAGAATCTAGCTTAAGGGCCACTTCATCATTAATGTTCTAATATCAGTCTGTAAAATGGCAGGACATCAAGAAACTTAGGCTGGTGAAGTTTCAGGAGACGGGACCATTATTATTTATTTTACTTTTCTTTTCTACTTTGGGCTAAATCTGAAAATGGTTCACTAAGATCAGAGCTTCACCGCATTTAAGTAACTAAACCATTTAAAATGCTGTTTCATCAAAACTGTAGTGTTTCTGAAGGACTCATCTGGGAGTAGGCGTGTAAACATACATCCTTTATTGTTTTCATTTGTATTGTGCATCACTAAATAAACCACCTCATCTAAATAAGCCAACCACATTTTCCACTTCCTCCTTAGAACATGAAGAAGCTTGAGGTGCAGTTTCCTTTACGTTTCCTTTCTACAGCTTTGCCTGAAGTAAAATGATTCTGGTTGGCCTTGAAACCTAATGCAGCATTCTGTACTACATCTAAATATTCTTGTGCAATATAGTTCTTTTATTGCTTACAACCACAGGAGCTTCTGACTGCAAGGGGGAGAGAGGCCCCACTCAGAGATGCCTAGAATCAGATGTTCTTTCTCCAAGATATAGTTGGCTCTGAAATGTCAGACTGTTCTAATGTGCCCATCCTAGCAGTCAAAAATGAAGAACTAAAGGTACCTAGAAAAATACTGGCAGTCTCCAGCAATGCCATAGCAAGATAACTTGTAGGGGCACCAAATGTTTAAAACAAAGGTTCGATACCTTATAAGCTGTCAATTAAGTGATCGTGAAGTTTGTTTACTATCAAACTGTCCATTTTTTTAAGAAATATACATTATTTGTTAAATAAACTTTTCAAAGCCTCATTGAAACATACTAATTATTGCTTACTACTGGCATACCTGTCTTTAAGGGAAAGGGGAATAGGACAAAACAGAGTCATACAGAGCAGTAAGTTTACTTTTATGTTGTTGAAAAATAATGGAGAAGGTAATATAGGATAAGTTATTGCCAATTTGAAAGGTTGGGACTTGAAACCATATATCACCATGAATATGTTGAAAAAGATCTGTTACCAACTGTAATGTGATAGTCTATAACAGTATAACAGCAGCTATAAATGAAAAATTGTGCTGTGATATAATTTACATAGATTAAACTTCAACATTTGACTGGGTCATAAACAAAATGCTGATCAATAAATTAGAACTAGGTATTGCTGCACCCTTGATAAGACAGACAGCTGCTTGGCTTACAAACAGGACATGAGAAGTACCACAAAGCAATTTAACAGGTGAAATTCAAGGTTACAGTCAGGGTGTCCCACAGGGCTCTGGCTAAGGCCCATGCTTGTTAAGATTTTATCTTTCATATCTATCTTTTTCATTCGAGGTGTTCTACAGTCTGCATGCAGATGACTTGAAATTGGCTAAACTGATTACACATGTTACAGATAAGACATGTCTATAAAAGAACTTCACTAAATTAACCACTTGGGCACAGGAGAATAATATGCTGTTAAATGCATCAAGAGCTAAGCATATGAAATTTTGGGAGACATTAATTGAAAGGTGAATATTTAATAGAGCACACTGACTGAAACTGTAGATTCATTTAAGGACCTGGGTATATAGGCAGATCCAGTTTGGGTTTTTCGAATATCAGCCAATTGGTTAATGACAGTTATAGAACTATAGGTTGTATAAAATGATTTATATAGTCTAGGAAATCAGAAATGATGAAGTTACTGTTTTCTAGTTTCAATAGACCCAAACTTGAGTATGGAACAACAATATGGAAACCTTATAAGAAAACAAGTACAGTGGAAATATACCAAGGGCATCCATGATTGTGAAAATTTAAGTTATGAAAGACTAAATATCTGAGCTTGTGTCTCGTACAGATATTTAAGAGGAGACCTTAGTCAGGTACAAAGGGCATTTAGGACACGCACCTCTGGGAATGTTTGGGGTTATCAAATACAGTACAGAATGATCAGACACACTAAAGAGAATATTCTACAGGAATGAAAATTATACTGATTGGTTCTCTGAGAGCAGCTGAAGCATGGAATGGACTACCAAATAACATTAAAGAAAGCACTAGTTTAAATATTTTTAAGAACAGCCTTTTGAATATTTTTAAGAATAACCTGTACACTTATTATGTGAACAACTGTTATGATGTATTGGCAGGCTAGAAGGGCACAAATGCCCGTGCCTGAAATATTTGTATGTATGTATATTCCGGGAACGGCACTTCTTTCCACATTCTCCTCAGTTTCAATTTCAGTGTTGTACTTACTTATCTCATTACCCTAATCTTTGGTGCACTACCTTCTGAAAGAAATCTCCTGAAAATAATAACAGTTGTATGTTCCATCTTTCACAGAATGACTGCCCTCTCCATAAGCAGATGTTATTGGCTTCATCCTTGTACTCCAACAATCTGTGTGCATCTTCTGTCACCTGTACTAACCCATACAAATAATCTAATCTCTTTAATTACTTAATCCCTTTTTCTCATTTATAGAATTACCAGTGTAAATGTCTCTTGTTACACAGCTTTTTAATTTAGCCCCTAATGAGCAGGTAAATAAACTGATCAGAATCTGCCCATTTTTTAGAAATGATACGGGAAAAAAAAACAGTCATAAAAGTAGCATGAAGAGCTAATGTACAGTTTAACATTATCCTTCCTTTCTCTTAATACCTGCTGCTTTCTTCAAAACCACATCTGGGACAGCTGTATCCTTCTCATGAAGTAGGCTAGTTCCTTGAGAAACATGAGTATTCACAGGAAAATATCCTGAAGTCTGTCAATTAATGTGCAAAAACCTTGTCTTTTGACTGTATGTGCACTCATCAACCAAGCTCTGATTCACTGTTCATCTTTTTATTGCTAACTGATCTGTGTACATTTTCTGTTAAATGTTCATTTTTAAAATATGTATAACCTTCTGCTAACCACATGACAAAATTTCTGCTGAAAATTAACACTTGTCTCATCTTTCTTCTATACCTACCACATAGAAAGTGATGGTAAATATTTTAGTGCATACTAGTTCTAAGCTGTGCCAAATGGAATTTGCTAGCCTAGTGTTATATATGAAGAAACTGTTGAAGACTAAGTGCTTTGTATCTGCAAGACATTTTTTCACAATACTTGAAAGTTCTTCTCAAAACTGTAATCCCTTGCAGTCATTTCAGCCAAGTGTATTTTGAATGTATGCAGAGAAAAGCAACCCCCTGCTCAAAAGTGCTCAGTTAGTTGACTAGATGTTGCCTCAATTCTTCTTCTTTCGGCTTGTCCTGGTTAGGGTTCGTCACAGCAGAACTCTGGTCTGCTAATGATTGGCAGTAGATTTTTACAGTGCCAAATTGTCAGCCCGATCCCCAACCTTCAACAAATGCACGCCCATTTACGCATGTCTTTCGAATGCCACTCGACCACGGGGAGGACATGCAGACTCCACACAGAAGGCACTCCTGCCGAGAATCAAATGGGAGTACCTCTTGCTGTGATGTGAGAACACTACCGCTGCACCACTGCGGCTTCAGATATTGCCTCAATTAACTTTAATATTTCACTGGTCACTGGTTATATTTAGTGCATTAAAATAAAAGGCATATAAATGCAGGTAGCATCTGTATACAAAGTAACACTGAACAGAGCAGATAAAATGGATTAAGTGAATAATGACCTACAATATCCACTGAACAATGTACACAAAATGGAGTAAATGACTAATGACCTAAAAGATCCACAGGTGGGTTCCTAGCACACAAAATGTGAGGCACGTTGACTGATTCTGTGACATACAAGGGAAATGTCCTGCCTATGGCCCACAGGACCATAGTCTGAGTAGTGTCTCAGGCCCCTGAAGAGCCAGGTAGGTCAACAGAAGTGAGCAGCTTTCTCCAGCTTGCACATTCTACCATCCCAGGAGGAAGGAGTGTTAAGTGCCAAGAGTATATCAAGGAACTTCTGAATAATTCTCAAAGCAGAAGCCTGAGAATTACTCAATGTGTCCCTGGTTTGTCTCTGGAAGATCCCCATAGCAAATATTATGAGAACTATACATGTCCTGGTGTCCACAGATATAGGAAAGGCCATTCCTGCCCAGTCTTCATCTGTGGGCCATATAAACTCATTTTACAATATCCCTATCCACTCTAAATTTATCAAAGATTTCTCCTGTGCAAAATGGACAGGAGTGTGTGTGTGTGCGTTTCCTGTTGTGATAGTTCAGTGACAGATTGCAGTGGCCAGAATTTGCTTGCTGTTCCGGTAATGCTGAAGTTTAGAGTGCTTTTAGTAGTTTGAAATGGAAAATAGAGACAATGGACTTTCAGTTTTAGTCTCAGATGAAGAAAATGTTTTTGACAAATCTAGTTCAGAAGGGGAGTATGTTGTGCCTAAAGAGGGTCCTGGATTTCACTTCCAATGATTTGGGGGAAGCTGCGTACACAACCCTGGAACTCAAGAGGACACTCTGTCTGACTTACGTTTTCTGTGGCAGGGGAGTGAGAGCTTTGATGCCCCTGGAGGGGAATTTGTAGGAAAAATGGGTACTAACAGGTTAAAAAGGCGAGCTAGACTCCATCGGATTATGTGTCCCATGGGAAAAGATGTTTATGCTGAAGCGTATTCAAGAAGCTGCCAATGCAAATGTGTGTGTGTGTGTGTGTGTGTGTGTGTGCGCGTGTGTGCGTGCGTGTGTGGGAGCATAAACATCTGAAGGGAAGAGCATAGGCTGCTCCTCAGTGATGCAGTACTCACATCGGAAGTGAAGGGGTCGGTCAGCACTAAAAAATACCAAAGAAGTTATGCACTCACCATAACATTCCACCTGTGTTGTCCATTTTCATTCTTCCTCAAGTGATGGGTTTGGATCTGAGACTCAGATCTGACTGGGATGTTTCTACCAGATCAGTGGATCCAAGAACTCTCAAGCTCTTCCCTTTATCCTTAATGCCTCACCAACCTAAAATGACTCAGACCGAGTTTACTGCCCCTAAATATAGAGGGACAACCTATTACATAAATTAAAAAAGGCAGAAACGATAAAGGAAGCTGGAGCTCAAACGAGAAACAGAGGTTCCTGTGCAATTCTTAGATCTTTCCAGAAGCAAAGGAAGGGGCAGGTGGGCAGGAAGTTGAGGAAGAATGAAAATGGACAACACAGATGGAACATTACGGTGAGTACATTACATTCTTATTTGATGTTGTCCTTGTCATTCATTCCTCAACTGATAAAACAGTCTCCAGCTACTAGAACCTTGGGTGGCCCCCACAAAAGATACTCCGGGGTAATGCAGGGCCAAAGGCCGCTTTTTTCCTGGAAATCACATCTAATTTGTAATCCGTAATAAAGGTCTGAGAATCAGTCAAAGCAGCAGCTGCACAAATGTCATCTAAGGAAGCCTTTGATCAAAAGCCTGAAGAAACTGCCTTACACCTTGTGGAATGAGCTCTAGGAAGCTTGGGCATGGCTAAACCTTTTTTACCATAAACAAAGGTGATGCATTCAGTTAACCATTTGACCAATGTAAATTTGGATACAGGTTTGCCCAGTCTGTTAGGAGAAAAGGAAACAAATAACTGGTTAAATTTCCTGAAGTCTTTGGTTCTGTGGAGAAAATACCAACGTTGTCTATGCACATCCAAAAGATAAGATGGAGCATATACTCTTCCCCTTATTTGAAAAGTTAGTAAAGAAAACTGGTAGATTAATGACCTGGATTTTGTTGGACTCAGAAGCTACCATAGTCAAGAAAGATGGACTTGTTCGCAAGGACACCCTGTCTTTGTGAAAAACAAAAAAAAACAAATAGGATTTACAAGATAGATTCTGCAGTTCAGATCCTCATCTAGTTGATGTGATAGCGACCAGAACAATGTTTTTTCAAGTAAAAGTTTAAGTTCCACCAGCTGAATGTTCAAAGGGAGTTTGTGTTAAGGCCTGAAGCATGCAAAATTCCAACCACAAGTGGTATCCTTTAAATGGAGGTCTAAGTAAAAAGGCTCCTTTGAGAAAAAACTTTACATAGTTTAGAAGAGGATAAGGTAGAATTGTTTTCGCACAGGTGGAAATTAGAAATGTCAGCCAGTTGAACTTTAATAGTTGGAAAAGCTAATCGCTTCACTGAAAGTTGAAGCTAAAAATTCAAAGACAGATGGCACCAGTGCCAAAAAAGTATCCAGGTCCCTGCTAAGGGCACAGAAAATAAATCTTTTACATTTCCTCTTGTAAATCCTTCTAGTAGAAGCTTTTTGAGAAGACAACAAGATATGATGGACCGGGGAGGAGAGCCTGGGCTGTCTAGTAATCAATGGAATTGGAGAATCCATGCAGTTCATTTGAGGACTGTTAAGTCTGGATGAGTCATACCAGTCAGGTCAGAAAGGAGGTCTGGAGTGGGATCCATTATCCAGGGTGGATGCAGAAGCTGAGGGCAAAGGAAGTGGAACCAAATCTACAGAGGGAAGAAGGGTGCAATGAGGATAACTATACTCTTCAACCAGAATGCTTTCTGTAGAAATTCGGGAATTAGAGGTAATGATGTGTAAATGTAAAGGAGATCGGATGGCCAATCATGGACTAAAGCATCTCTTGGTGACTCCCCCATTGAAGAGATCAGGGCAAAGAACCTGCTGCATTTGTGGTTGAGGGGAGAAGTGAATAGATCACAGAATGTCTGACCCCATCGATGGAAAATCCTCTCCATCATAGAGATTGAAAGACCACTCATGAGGCAACAGAATGGACCTGCTTAGTTTGTCCACAATCAAGATGGTTTTCCTTGAGATGTGTGTTGCTATTAGAAAGCAACCAGAAAAGACCACTCATTACCACATTCTCATTGCTTCTTGATAAAGTGGGCTAGATCTGTTTCCTCCCAGTTTGTTGATATGCCAAACCAATGACATATTGTCCATTTAAATGACAATTCTCTCAGATGGGAAAATGTCTTGAAAAACCTGCAATACTAGGAGAACTGCTCTCATTTCCAGGACATTGATATGCATCTTGGCCTCTTCAGGGAACTACACATCATGTTATCCTAACCAAGTAGTGCCACCTCGCCCCAGTTGAGAGGAGTCCATGGTCACTGTAGCCATGGGCAGGGGAACCGCACATGGATGGAGCTTGTCTGAATGACTCTACCAAAGTAGTAGTTCTCTTGTGCATACTTGTGTGATCTTGACTAGAGCAGTTAACAGATGTTGAAAAATGGACCACAGTTCTGAAAGTGTCCATTGAAGAATCTGAATGTCAAACCTGTCCAGGAGAACAAGGATGATAGCCACTGCCATGGATCCCAGGGCTTGTAAGATTAATTTAGCTGGAAGAGAACTTTGAATCACTTTCTTGACTTGGGACCTCAGTGCCTGTATTTGAGTAGAGGGAAGAGAGGCTGACTGTGTCCAGACGAGCACCAGTGAACACCAAACTCTGGGTAGGCATGAGTTGTGATTTGCTGTAACTGACCATGATTCTTGGATGTATGCACAACTGGAGCAAGTAGTCCCCTTGCCTGCAGAGGCTGATGCCTGGTTGGGGCAGCTATGAGCTGGTCACCTAGGTAATGAAATACTCAAAATCCCAGCAGTACCAAAAGTGGGCTGCTACCACTACCATGCATTTGCTGAATACCCTGGGGGCTGTGGTGAGACCAAAAGGTAGTGCTCTGAACTGGCAATGACTGGATCCCAGCCAGAAGCGTAGGTATCTTCTGGAGTGCCTCTTCATTTTGATGTGATAATACACATCCTAGATCTAGCCAGCACATCCAATTGTCCTTTCACAGCAGAGGCAAAATGGACTGCACCACGACCATCTGAAAATGTGAATATTGTCCAAATTGATTTAAATTTGCTGAGATCCAGAACTAGTCTCAAGCCCTGTCTTTTTATGGCACCAAGAAGAATCTTGAGTAAGTTCTGGATCCTCTCTGGTCTAGGGGGACTTCCTGGATGACTCTTTTTCTAGCAGCCTTTTTAATTCTAGAGTCACTGCTTCCCTCATCTGGGTGGAACATCAGGGATATTTTCACAATGGTAGGAGGGAGGTTAGGGAAAATGGTATAGTATAACCTCTCGATATGATTTTCTGCACCCAAGAATCTTTGATTAGAGATAGTCAGGCTCTCTGGTTTATTGGCGAAGGAATTCTTGAAGCCCTGGTTCTGCGGGCCACCTGCTGCGAGGGCAGCGTCTTCCACTTGAGTTTCCCCTTCTGCCTCTGGGGGAAGTATCTCCACGAGTCTTGAAAAGGACCCTGGGATTTTTAAACCACATTTTTCTACCTCCTTGTTGATTTCTTGATAAAGGTCTTTGACAGGTTGAAAAACGTACACCCATGGCAGACAGGGTCTTTCCCTCTTGCTGTCATCTCGAGAGCATGTCCTTTACCTTGGGGCCATACAAGGAAGATCCATCAAAGGGTGTACTGAGGAATGAAGATTTAAAGGGCTCCGTAAAATCACACAGTTCCATCCAGGCAGGTCTCCTAATGGCTAAGCCTGAACCCGCCACCCAGGAGGTACCTTCCATTGCATGGGAGAGCAATCTCATGGACGCATTAGAAACAGACTGGAGGGTGTCCAGTTTTTTCATCCTTGACAGACATGGACCTATCAAGACATTTGGCAAGCTCTTTGGTCAGATCTCTCTGAAACCTCAAAGTGTGCCAGATAATTTAGTAATCTAAGGGCAAAGGTCACTGAAGCATACACGTGCTTTCCAAATCTGTCCAAAGCTCTGGACTCTCTATTAGGGGGATGGCTATAGGTACTCTGTTCTGCCAGTTCCTTCCTAGTGGCTGCAGGCACAAACATGCCATCAACCGGGACTCCCTTCCTCTAGTGTGCATAATCCTTAGGAGGAGCTAGAATTTTGTCTATTCTTTCTGGAATTGGCTCTACAGTATCCTTCTCCTTCCACTCCTAGTGAGAAACAAGATCTATGAGCTCACTGGATGGGGGGGGGGGTAACCAAGAAGCAGAAGTGCCAGACCCAAAAGCATCTAGAAACACAGATTCCTCCTGGGAAGAGGTGTTGGGAGAACCAACCACCTTTCTGCTTCAGGAGCTCTAGGATATCTCTAAAGGAGATGTCTTCAGGTGCAGATCTCTCATCAAAATTGATGTCCTCCATGAGAAATTCCTGAGGGGCATCTAGGTGTCTCCTCTTACACATTCTCTTCCAAGAGACTTCTTCTGTGTGGTGTTCTGGGATAGTATCAGAAGGCACCGGAGACCAGCAGTTCCAACACACAAGTGATTTAATGTTCAAACACAGCAAGGGAAACACATCCGCAAATAACAAACGCTGATAAAAACACTTCCCCTTACGTTTTCGTTTCATAGAACTTCATCAGATGGGCAAAAACCTCATAGTTACCTAGTTAAGTAACTTTTCCTGTTTGACTAGACCAATGATGTTCAAATCAACAAGGTACTAAAAGACATTTTAGAGACATTTTAAACTTAAAAATTGATTTTAGTGCACAAAAGCAAGTTGCTACTAACAACGATACGTATGCTACTATGCTTTCTAAACTTGATAATTTATTGTACAAATACAAAGCCTGGGAAACTGACAATGATTATCTTAAACACTGCCTGCATTTAAAAATGGTTTCTAAAGGTTTAAGAGTATGCAAGTATCCTAATAATGTAAAAGGGAAGTCTCTGTGTTCATCAGTGGCAGTGGTAAACACTGAACAGCCTGCCTGCCCCTGTGGGAGTGGTTACTGCCTAGAAACTGTAGTTTTATTGGCCATTTTGGGTCAATTCCAAACTCCTTGATCCCCCTCTCTTAAAACCCGATTGCCTTTGTGGTTTTGCCGTCTTTTCAGACTTGTTGGCTGTTGGTGAAGCACTCTCCAAGAGAAAAAAACACTGAGAAAAGAAAGGAGCCACTTTTGAGATTTTAAGTATTTTTCTTCAGATTATTTGTTAAGATTTCTGCATTGCTGCCTACTTTTTGGCATTTTCCAGCTTGCTAAACTTGATATCTGTATTAGGAACTGTATTTAGAACACATCTAGAGCCTGTTTACTGCATTTCCTGTGTTGCACTTATTTAAAATTTTTTTCTTAAAACTTGCATTTTACCTGTGTCTGGCCTAGCACTCAAGTGTGGGGTCATTTATTGCACTGTTCTAACTTGTTGCTACTTGTGTATCTCTACTATCTTTAAACAAAACAAAAAAAAAAATCTTGCTTTTTTCCCCACTGTCTGAAATTAAAAAAAAAGTTCAGTTACAGATTTGCTGTTCTGAACTGTTTATAAGCTTCTTGGAGGCCATTGCTTGCTTGGGCTAAAGGGAAGTCTCTGTGTTCATCAGTGGCAGTGGTAAACACTGAACAGCCTGCCTGCCCCTGTGGGAGTGGTTACTGCCTAGAAACTGTAGTTTATTGGCCATTTTGGGTAATTTCCAAACTCCTTGATCCCCTTCTCTTAAAACCCATTTTCGCATGTTTTTGTGCATAGTGCAGCATCGGGCAGCGCCGCTTAATCAGTTTTAAACTATTCCCGGCTCCACAAAGTCTGCTCTTCACTTTTTCCCTTAGAACTGTTCCAAATCTCAAAGTAAACACTCTATTTTCCTTCTAAAACCCAGCAGTAGCTAGGATAAGTGTCCTATAAGTAAGCACTAATAAACTAAAGCACTACACCCTCTTATACTCCCTTTAAGTACTTTGCTCCTATTGGTCCTTTTTGATCAAGTCAAAAAGTAATTCCTTATACTATTCTGGCATGTCCAAAAGTCAGTTTCTGGTTTACTCTCCAGTCCAGCTGGTGAATATGGGAATCTTGAGGCAATGTTACAACTGCCTTATGTACACAGACCACCCTCTCCTCTTCCCAGCAAGCTCAAATATATGTGAGAGATGCAACTATATAGCCAAACTGGAGGCTGAGCTCTTTCAACATAGTACTGGCATGGTCAGTCTGGAGGAGAAGGTAGTCACACACACCACAAATCCAGTCTCACATAGACCTATCGCAACAGCAAACTAAACACAAACACACAAAAACATACTCTGAGGCTCTAAATAAAAATCTGCCCAAGCAACAGAGACCTCCAAAGCAGACATCCAAGCAACTGCTACCCCACAACAATACCCACGTATCACATAGTTCACAAAGTCAGTGTGCCACATAGTCACAGCCCTTAAGGCTAAACAACATACCGAATACACTTGTAATAGGTGACTCTATTGTCAGACACACTGACGTCCCTCTCACCAGGCTGAACAAGGAGAAAGTCACTGTAAGCTGCCTGTTGGGTGCCAGGATCCTCAACATAACACAAGCACTCAGGTCACTCCAAAGCAAGTACAAATATGACTTCGGCATTGTCCATGCTGGTGTGAATGACCTGAGACGTACCTCCCTGGATTACATGAAAAGAGACATAGAGGAGCTCTCTGATCATGTGGCCCAGGCCGGTATGACCCTGACCTTGAGTAGCATCTTACCCTCACCAAGAATGATACCACAATATAAAGACAAAATGATCAATTTCAACAACTGGCTAACGTATTGGTGTCACTCAAAGGGGATCCAGTGTCTGTCAGCCTGGGATGACATGCTTGACAAGCCATGTTGCTTCGCTAGGGACGGCTTGCACCTGTCACCCCTGGGTTTTCGAATACTGGCCAAGGCTCTTGCCACCCCCATAGTGCCTTTTTTAGGCAAGGCTCAAAAGACAAACCCACCTCCTTAGACAACACAAGGAAAAAGAAACTAAGGGTAATGCTGCTCAACACCAGAAGTCTAATCTTCAAAATGCACGCACTCAAGGCTCTCCTCAGTATGGAGAATATCGATATCTGTGCAGTAACAGACACCTGGTTGAAGGCTCCTGAGAGCACCCCAGCACTACCAGGCTATACCTCATACCATTCTTTTCGGCCCCAAAACTCGGACCAAACCACAAGAGGAGGGGGAGTATCCATATTCATCAAAGATACCCATACCTCCAGGCTAGTGGCACTGCACGAAGCATCTGAGACCATCCATGTGCAACTAACAGTGGGCAAAACTGCCTTCCAGTTTGTAGCCTGCTACAGTCCACCCTCCCAAACTCAGGAACCCCATTCGGCTTTCCTGAAGACACTGGAGAATATGAAGGTCTCTCCAAACACCATTATACTGGGTGACTTTAACTACCCAAACATAGACTGGGAACACTACTCAAGCCCCAACACCCTAGCCCAACGGTTCCTAGAATTTATAAACTCAAATGCTATGGAACAACTGGTCACCACTCCCACAAGAGGGGAAAACATATTGGACCTGATCATCACCAACATGGGGACTCTATGTTCCATATCAGAGGTATACCCCTTATTGGTAAGATCTGACCATAAATTAATCACTATGGACATCCATATCCCATCCCCACCCCCAGCAAAGGAAACCACGGTCAAAAACTTCTCAAAAGCAAACTTCCCAATTCTCAAAACAGAGGTGGAATCCTTCAAAGCCTCAGGGCCAGTGGAAAATATGGCCCAAACTGCAGAATCCTTTACAAACGCATTATATGGATACCAACAGGAATGCATGGATCGTGCTATCCCAAATAAAACCAAGACATACTCCTCCAAAAGCAGGAGACCTGTCTGGTGGACCCCAGCCATACATAAGCTGTACAACAGAAGGAGGAAGCTACTACATGACAGAGCAAAATCCCTGAAAGGGAAGGCAACTCTGATCAGTACTAGCAAGAAACTATGATCCCTCATAAAATCATCTAAGGCTAGCTTCGAAAGAAAAATTGCACAAGACGCTAAAAATAATCAAAAGGCTTTCTTTAGTTATGTCAGAAACCAGGGTGGAAACTCCCAGATATGCTCTGAGTTAGTGCAAAATGACAAAAAATACACTGAACCCACAGACATTTCCAACATCCTGGCAGACAGGTTCAGTGCAAACTTCTCCCCCCCCAAATGAGCAAATGACTATCCCAACAGAGTGTAGCCTCCCTGACATCACAGATGCACAGGTGAGAGCTGCCCTCTCCAAAGCGAAAAACACAGCATCAATGGGACCGGACGGTGTCCCGGGCTGCATTTTACATGAGCTCCAAGAAGAACTGAACCCTCACTTAAAATCACTGTTCAGTCTCAGCCTTACAACAGAATATGTACCCAAAGAATGGCGCACAGCAACAGTGGTCCCACTCCATAAAGGTGGTGCCACAACGGACCCCGGAAACTATCGCCCTATAAGCCTAACTAGCCTGGTCTGCAAAGCTGTGGAGCGTATCATCATGGAACTCAAACAAAGACATTGGGAACCTCCAAACACTGGATCCTACCCAATTCGGCTTTGTTAAGGGCAGATCTTGCCTCTTGAACCTGGTCAATTTATTTGAAACAGTCACCAAGACCATAGACGAAGGGAAGGTAGTCCACACAGCCTACCTTGACCTTGCAAAAGCCTTCCACACAATACCCCACTTGGGCATCATAAATAAGCTCACCAGCTTAAATATCAACCCCTATGTCACAAGATGGGTTGCAAACTGGCTTAGGGATAGAACCCACATGGTGAGAATTGCAGGTGCCATGTCAGACTCTAAACCAGTTACAAGTGGCATCCCACAAGGCTCAGTCCTGGGACCTCTCTTGTTCGGTATACATTTCTCTGTGGTACACGCTAACAAAGTTTGCTGATGACTGCAAACTGGGGGCCATAATCGACTCGCCGGCTGACACAAGCATCCTCCAAAAAGGTCTCACAGAGACGGAAAACTGGTGCCAGAGCCATGGCCTAAAGCTAAATGCCAAAAAGTGCATAGTCATCCCCTTTGGGAAAAACAAAGTGCCCACAAGTTACCACATAGGTGGTAATCCATTAAGTACAGAAGAAGCAATTAGGGATTTGGGGACCCAAGTAGATTGCAATCTCTCCTTTGACAATCATATTGCCAAAGTGGTTAGAAAGACATTCTATATAGCCCACCTTATCACGAAGGGGTTCACATCTAGATCAAGAGAGGTCATTGTGCCCCTCTACTCATCACTCATCAGGCCCATAATTGAATACAAAGCCCAATTTGGGATGTACCTTACCCCATACCTGCTACAACTAGAAAGACCCCAAAAGTACCTCACCAAGAGGATGAAGGGACTCAAACAGATGCCCTACGCAGTTAGGCTAAAGAAACTCCAGCTCTACTCAGTTGCTTACCGTCTACTCAGAGGCGATCTGTGTCTGACGTATAAAGCCATGTCCAACCCAAAATTAATGGACATGCTCCACCTCAAGAAATCCAAATCCATCAGAACTACACGCTCCAGTGACTTAAACCTCAGCACAGAAATAAATAGAACATGCTGGAGGGACAGATTCATATCCCAGAGGCTCCCCTCACTCTGGAACAAAATCCCAATCCATGTCAGACAGAGCCCCTCAATGACCCTCTTCAAGAAGAATCTTGACGTTTTGATGGGAGATTGTAAATTTACCCCTGGGATCTCTTCTGTGTCACTGCTAGACAGAGGCATGGTAAACTAACCTTAAATGGGCTATCTTCTGTGACCTACTATACAGAGGCACAGTCAACTAATCTAAGAAGGGTGGCGAAAGCCAAACACACTCTGGCTAGGCTTGTAAATGCCCTAGGGCAGATAGCCTAGTATCAACCTATGAACCTATAAAAGAAGGTTCTCAGTTTCACCATGACCTCATTATGGCTTTTGATAGATGTGGAGCAGACATAATGAGAGCTATTATCAAAAATAATGAGCTAGAAATGAAAAATGTTTTTAATCAGATTGAGAGTGTTAACAACAGTATTGTTAGTGATTTGCTGTCTAGTATAGACACTGAAAAGGCAAAGTATTTTGATATTTTGAATGGTATTGAGTTAAAATACAAGATAGAAAACTTATGAAAATTGAGAGAGACTGTAATGAATATGCTAGCATGACACATTACCCTAAACCAAAACCCTTTAGGGTCAACAGCAACTTACATGGGGGTGAAAATGATAGAAGATGGGCATATACAGAGAATATTAATCAGGATGACCAAGAAAATTTAAACTTACAGGACCCCTCAGAATTTCCACCTCCGAGGAGGTCCGAGAGGTTGAGACAGAAGGGTCCTGTGAACTACAGGTATGGGAACCAAGTACAGAAAAGTTGGGGACCACAGGAATGAACATATTGGAGATAAATTCTCAAGATGAAATTACACAGGATGGTTGCTTATTTAGCTATAATGGTTTTAACATATTTAACTACACTAGCACGGTCATCACCAAAGGGCATTTTAATTTATTTTCGAAAGGATTCACTTTTATGCCCAGGTTAAAAAACAATTTGGTGAATTTATTAGTTGATTTTAAATTATTTATTAGACAAAAAAATCTAGAATTATTTTTTAATGGACAGGAGAAAAAGAATATTCACAACAGACTAGTGAAGAAAAGCATTCGCAAACCCTCCACTGCACCCCTAGCTTAGAAATTTTGAACTGGTGGTGGAAAAAGAATTAAGGGAAATGTTGAAATACAACAGAGTAACCCCAAATGTAACTACTGAGGAGAATAATATTCTACATGATTTTAAGGAAAACAAAAACCTTAGAACCATGAAACCTGACAAGGATGGAGGGGTGGTTTTAATGGATCATATCAGCTATGAAGGCAAAATGTTTGACTTGCTCAATGAGGAAGAGACGTACGCGAGAGTTTCCTTTAACGAAGTCAACATTGCCTACAAAAAGATTTCTGTGTCTCTATGTAACCTAGTGAAAGAGGGACTCACAGACAATGAGACTTATAACTTTTTAAATGGCGACAAGCCCAGAGTACCCTCTATCTTTGGCATACCCACGGCCCACAAAAGTATTACTGTCCCACCGCTTAGTCCGAATGTCTCTGCGGAATGATCAGTAACGGCACCTTTGGCAAAATATATAGATTATAATCTAAAAAACTCAAAAATGAGAATATTCTCAAGGATTCATGGGATTTTTTTTAAGACGCATAAGTAATGAACAATAATCCAACACAAGTACTTTCATTACACTTGATGTAGTGGATTTGTTCATGTGTATTCCACATGATGTGGGGCTTGCTTGGTTTGAGAAATTCATGGCCGATTGTGGGGATATTCCCTTTGGTGTATTTCTCACTTGTCTAATTTTAATGGATCTAGTCCTTAAGAATAATTTTATTTTCTCTCAGGGAGAATATTATAAACAATTAAAGGGCGTGGCAATGGGGGCACACTGTGCCCCTACCTACGCCAATAATATTCTCATATATTGGGAAAACAAATATGTGTTCACCTCTAAATTTAAGCAATATTGGAACCTGTATGGGTGTTTTTTAGATGACATCTGTATTTTTTGGACTGGTACTGATAATCATGTTTTCAAATTCCTTGAATACATTTCTAAAACTACTAAGTTCCTAAAACTTACATATCAGATTAACAACAGTGAGTTAAATTACCTTGATGTTAACATTCAAAGGGTGGAAAATGGTTTCAAATCTAAAATACATAGAAAGTAGACATTCTCGAATTCTTATCTTCACTATGCGAGTGCCCACCCCCACACCAAAAAAGAGGGGTAATAAAAGGTCAACTGGTCCAGGCTAGCAGAATGACATCTGATAACCAGGATTTTAAGAGAGAATGTGATTTTATAGTAGAAATGTTCAAAGCCAGAGGGTGCCCTTCCACACTTTTGAATGATACATTAACAGAAGTCATGGATGGTAGAGAGTCCAGGTTTGCCCCTATTTTGGGTAACAATCACCCTTCTGATTATGCAAGGTTAGGTACGAAGATAGAATGGGCTTCTTACCTATCTGCTTTGACTATCACATATGATGGTGAAACAAATTTGATCAAACAAGTTATAAACAAGGAGTGAAAAAATTTGCAGCCTTATCAGATTTAAATTGTATATTTGACAAGCCACTTAAATGTGTGTACAAAAGAAGACAAACTATCAAAAATATTTTGGAAGGAGGCTCCCATTATAACAATTTTGGAACTCTCATCAGTAACAAAAAAGGTACACACAAATGTGGAAGATGTACCCAATGTAAGTACATATGGACTGGGGACATGTTATTTAGAATGTAGAAACAAGTATATAACTACTAGTGGGTATGTAAATTGTAATACCACAGGTGTGGTATATATTGTTTTGTGTGGGGCATGTGACTCCTTCTATGTGGGTACGATGGAAAGGAGGTTAAAACAAAGAATGTATGAACACCTTTATGATTTAAGGAAGAAAAATGATAACGCCCTCTACAAACATCTTCAGGCATATCCAAAAGCAGAGTATCAATTTTTTGTGATAGAGGTGGTCCCTATAGACCCTAGGGCTGGGCCATGGGAGACCAGACTCGAATACAGGGAACTATATTGGCAATTTAGTCCTGGATGCTTGCAACAATTCAGGACTTAATGATATAGTATCTATAAAACCTGTACTCAAGCTCAGGTCTACAAAATTGTGAATTTTTTTTACATTTTTATGTATATTCATGTTATTTTTTTCCCAAAAATTCTTTATTATTTTCATTGATATAAGGTAACAAACATAGTATAATATGTAGAGGTAACATCACTTCAAAAAAAAGAGGTTATTATACATTATTGGTAGTACAGTAGTAAGTAAAACAATCAAACAATACTATTTACACTATATACATAGATGCTTTCAATACACAAGAGAGAAATTGTTACAGTTCAGTGAGAGTTATTGTGATTAGAAATATACGTTATAAAGAGGGGGGAGAAGAAAATAAGAAAAGTTTTGTGGGCTATAGATATAGGTTAATATGGAACCTTTTATATGTAGTTAATTTTACTATATTGTAATGAGCTAGGCCACAATAATATTAAAGGTTTGTTCCCATAATTTCCTGTGTTTGATATTTTTATTCCCCTTGTCAATTAACATCTTTTGGGCTAAGAGATGCTAGATTGCCATTAATCTAAATTTCTCCCAGGAAATGTTAGTTAAGTTAAGCCAATTGGTTGCTATATAGAGTTTTATTAGGAGAAAAGATTAATCATAGTAACTGCTTGAGTTTTAGAGATATTATTTGTTATGATATGTAGGAGAGTAAATTCCCAGGTGAGTGTGGATGATTGATAGCCCATTTTTTGTAATTGAAATTTAAGGGAGTTCCATAGTTTAAATACATACTTACAGCTCCAGAATAGATGAAGTATATTGGCCGATAGAGTTTTGCAGTGTGGACAAAGATGGGATTTCTTAAGAGTTAAATTTATATGAAATAACAGGAGTGAAATATGCACTGTTATAAATCATGAGTTGGGTAAATGCCAGTTTTTTAAGGGGTATGGATTTATTTGTTAAATTGCTTGAATTAGTTGAAGGTTATCAATGGATGGCTTATTCTTTTTCCAAAAGTCCGAAACAAGTATGTCTTTTTGGAATTTAATGTCTTTGATTAATTTATATGAATTAATGATATATATTTTTTTAGTTGAAAGGATGGTTTTCCATAGGGAATTACAAGTTAATAAGTCGTTTTTGGTTATGTTGCAGTTTTGTAGATAGCAGAAACATAGTTCTTTAATTTGCCTTAGAATTACTAGATAGGATTTGGGAAGGTTCAATTGATTCCTCATTTCTTGTATAGAACTGTTTAGAAGTGGGTATATATTTTGAATGGTTATATTAATTAATCTAGGAAAGGGATTCATGTTCAGGGTCTGAGTGTTTATTTTGAGGTTGGGATTTTTGTGCAAAGGTTGTAACATCATCATAGCTTGTGTCAGATTTAAATGTTTAAAGGTTTTTGAGTTAGTAGAATAGAGTGTTTAAGGGGTTCTATTATATTGCATGGTTTCATTAAGGTGGTATTTAGAAAGGGTAGGGCTTTGGGGTTAATATTCAAGTTTTTGATATGTTTTTGGTATATTATTATCCACGTCGGGGACCAATCTTTATTTTTTGGGTTGTGTTCCGCTATACGCAGAATTCTATTGGCATTCGTGATTAGGTAACAGATCTCGAAGTTGGGAAGGTCTAAGCCACCTTTACTTTTTGGGATCGAGAGTTTATTATATGAGATTCTTGTGTTTTCAGGATCCCATATACTTTTGTGAGCAAAGTATGAATTTGTCTAAAAAATGTATTTGGCATGTTTAATTGAGTATTCATGAATATATAAAGTAATCTGGGTAATGCATTAATTTTAATTACTGAGACTTTAGCCAGGAAAGGTGTTTTACATTTTTCCATCTGTTAAGGTCTAAAATGATATTCTGCCATTTTTGAGTTATATTATTTGAGTAGAAATCTTCATTGTTTGTTGAAAAAGTAATACCTAAATTAGTTGATTACCTCCTTTGTTTTTATTTTTCCTATTGGGCTAGAAGCGAGAATGGTTTAGGTTTTTTTTTTAAAGGAAATATGCTAGTTTTTTTTAAGATTTAATTTGATATTTTTGAGAAGTGTTCTATAGCAGATAATATTTTGTCTACATCTGAGATTGGTGTACTACAATATATGTTTAAATCATCTGCAAAGGCTGAGAGGAAGATTTTGGTGTTATATATTATTGGGGGGTTGTGGTAAAGGTTTTGTTTGATATTTAAGAAGAGTGGTTCAAGATATAATTTAAAGAGTATAGGAAATAGAGGGCATCCTTGCCGAGTTCCATTTTTAATTGAAATTCTCTTTGACCAAGTTTTGTTAATGTATAAAGATGTGTAGGGGTTATTGTATAGAATTTGTAGGATCTGGATGAATTTTTGCGGAATATTGAAGTAAAGCAATGTTTGAAATAAAAATTCTATATTTACTCTATCAAAGGCTTTATGAGCATTGATAATTAGAGCATTTACATTTAGGTTAGAGTGTTTAGCGTGGTAGATTAAGGTATTAAGAGTTAGTATGTTATCACTCATTTGAGTGTTGTAAAACCAGATTGTTCGGGGGAAATAATTTTAAATTTTATCTATTAAGTTTTTCAATCTGTTTGCAAGTATGGGTGTTAGCATTTTAGTGTAAATGTTTAATAGTGAGATAGGTCTAAAACTATCTGGGTTTCTTGGGTCAGCTTGTTCTTTGGCTATAAAAATAGTTTTAGATGCATTAAAGTGCAGGTCATTGATTTTATTGTTTATTATATAGTTCAGTATATGGGATAGAATTTGAGTTAAGATAGGGGAGAAGGTTTTATAGAATTCAGCTGCGAGACCGTCTGAGCCTGGAGCTTTATGTGATTTCATTTGTTGAATTGTTGCGGTTATTTCATTGGTAGAGATAGGTTCAATTAACCTTTCCTGTTGTTTTAAATCTAATTTCGGGAAATTGAGACTTTGGAGGGAATGAATTCTTTCTTCTTTTGTGGCTATTGCTATTTGGTCTCCATAGGTCAATGAATATATTCTTTCGAAGATTTTGTTAATATCTTCAATATTCGTGTAATGTTTGTTTTCATAAAGTATTTCTGATATTTGAGAGGGAGAATTAGTTTGGGTTATAGTTCTGGCAAGTGCTCGAGATGGTATTTGCACTTCGTTAGAATAGTTGGCGAGGGTTTTGGTTTCATAGAAGGATAGCTTGCTGTTATGTAATAAGTATAGGTCTTTTTGAAGTTTCAGGATTTCGGTTTGAGTTTTATAGTTTATTAATAGGTCATTCTCAAGTTTTTGAATTTTAGATTCTAGTTCCTGTTCTTCCTTAAGGTTAATTTTTTTATAGTAGGTTGCTTTTTTAATAAGTATCCCCCAATTTATGCTTTGGCTGCCGCCCACTCAATATCCAGAGGTAATGGAGAGTTAAGGATGTTAGATAAGGATGATTTGAGTAAGGTTTGAATATAATTTATTATTTCTTTTTTGGTTAAAGGTTGGGGTTCAGAAACCAATTGTATCCTTTTTTCATTATGCTATTCATTGTAATTCCACTGAGGTTTAAAGTAATTTTGGAGTGGTCCGAGAGGTATCTAGTGTGGATGGTCATTTCCGGGGCAAATTTGATAAATGCGTCTGAAATAAGAAAAAAGTCTATTTTTGACCACATTTTGTGGCATTGGGAGTAAAATGTTAATCTGTTGGATTTATTTATACTATCCCCATAGTTAGAAGGGTCATATAATTTATACTCTTGAATAAGTTCTCTTAGTGCTAGGTGAGCTTGTTTGTTACATATTGAATTTGAACTTTGTCTCGTCTAGTTCAGGATTTAGATATGTGTTCCAGTCTCCACCTAGAATCATGTAATAATCTTGGAATTTATTTAAGATAGGGTATAAGGAGGCAAAGAAAATATGTTGGTTTTTACAAGGGGCGTAAACATTAAGGATGAGAAGAGGTTTATGACGATTTGGTGTTAAAATAGTTACATAGCACCATCTCCCCTCTTTGTCCACTTGAGTATCTAAAATTTTGTCTTGGAACTGTTTTTTAATTATTACAGCTACCCCTGCACTGTTCGATTTACCTTCAGAAGCTATGATATCCCTTATCCATTTTTTGTCCTTAATTTCTGACCATTGCTCAAGTGATAAATGTGTTTCCTGTGCCAATATGAAGTTCGATTTCGCTTTCCGTATAAGGCGTAGGAAAAGTTTTCTTTTCTTCTTATTCTGGAGCCCTTTGATATTCCATGAATCAAATTCCCACATTTATGTAACTGGGTTGTTTGTGAAGTAAGTCTAGAGAGGTTGTTTGTGATGATAATTTCTGTTTATGTATTGGGTAAAATTAAATTAAGAAAGCATCCTTTTACTCCTGTCCCCACCCAGTGCCTGACCACTATCCCCTTGGAACAGGAATAATGCAGGGAGTAGGTCGTTATTAGTTTTATAGAATTGTAGTACAGCATAATAATTATAAATTGGGTTATCATATCTAAGTAGAAAATGTGAACTAGTATCCCTGCAAAGAATTTCTCTACATAGACAAAGCTTAACAAGCTAATTCCCTAAGAAGCACCACTAAAGTATCTCTAAACTCCTCAACATATTTACATGTATCTGACAGAGTAATTAAAGTGAGCCTTTTATGTGATTGGCAATAAATGAAAGATGTACTTTGAGAGGGTCTTAGTAGAACTGTTATAATAAGTAAAGGTCCATTGAAACAGGGTTGTTAGTATGAATGAATGAATTTATAAGCGTTAGTATGGTATAGTAATAAACTAAAAGATATTGGTAGAACTGTTAGGTATATCCTTTCATTATTTTAATACTAAGAGCTACGATTATTTTATATGTCCTCCTTTGTATTCTGTCCCTCTCCACTCCCTTTCTATTAACATTACTTCTTTTCCTTTAATGCCATGCATAAGACTGTAAGTCCATAGTAATTTGTCTGTTATCTGTGAAGCTCGGCCGAGCTATTTTGTTTGAGGGGTTCAGCTTAGGAAATATCTCACTATATTGTACATGTGAGCCATCAATACAAGTATATGATATAACGTAGATTGTTTCTATTGTCTGTTATTTAATAAGATAAGCTTCTTTTCATATTAATATTACCCCACGGTTTTGTGCAGTTTTTAATATAGCACCATATTATTGTTTCTCCATGAGTCTTAATGATGTGTCCCACCCCAACAATATTGGAAGTTCCCTACTCCAAGCCATTTACATTAATATAATATTGTTTGTTATATTTATGTAGACATTTATAGTTTGCAGTTATGTCTCACAGAAGGTTAATAGGCTCATAGGATCATTACAAAGCTTAATTCAAGGGTCTAATGCAATGAATAGTTATAATCTTTTCTTAGTACTAGATAGTATATGTATGTAGACTGATGAAGGCAAACAATCTTTAGAGGGGACATTTATTTAATATCAGATAACTTTAGATCTTTACACATCTAGGCTATAATGTAATTAATATGTGAGTGCTTTCCCAGTTATTTAAAACTATAGGAATAGATGTTATATAGTGTCATTTGATTAATTAGCTGATTTCCAACAGAGGTCCGCTGTTAAAGTGTTTTGAGGGACTTATAGATAGCATCTAGCAACTTTATCCTTTGGTCAACAGAGAATCAACTGTTTTATAAGTGAAGGGAGTCTAAGTCCACCCAGTAGTTTAAAATGAATGCAGTACATATTGTGTGGACTTACTATATCAAAGGGATTATAAACATTAATTGGTAATTAAATACAACATATTTGTCTGTAAAGCTGTTAGGCAGCCCATATGTTAAAAACACAGATGTACTCTATTGATCGGGTATTTTCAATAAATGGGGCTGAATGTGATCAAAAGTAACGTCGTAGTGTTGTGTATTGCAACAGTCAATTCTTTTTATGTGTGTTTATTGAGTTATGGCAGTTTGGCCATAAGCATATTTACCTGAATACATACATTAGATAGTTGACATTATTCAAGTACATTTTAGACTAATGTGTTATAAAGATTTATAGTACAGTATATCTCATTTATCAGCGGATCAGTTATTCGGCATTCAAACATGAAAAGCTGCTGATGTGTGTAAACTGTTTTATAAGAGTTGTGATGGCTTTTAATAGCCTTTGATGCTTTTTCACCACCGGGGCTATGATAAATTTAGAGGTTGGTAAATACACTTTCATACAAAAGGATGATGCAAAAATATGGCTATATTATATGCTGTCTCAAAAAAACTTGGACCAGGAAGGGTGAAAGAATGAACACAGCTTAAACAGAATACATTAAAAGAGACCAGCAAAAAGCAGTATTTCCTTTTTAAAAGAAATCATTATGAAAATGCTTTTTGCACACAGAAAATGGAATAGGAAAAGGCACATTGCATTTCATACCAAATGATGCTGTTCCAAAATCTCAGGAATATTATATTTAAAACTGCCTGGTATCATATATTTAACACAATTTCACTTCAGTATTGTTTGGTATAGCATTCTTCTATTCCTGGATAAGATTCTAGCTGCTCTTTACATGTTATGACTTCTCTATCACTTCGTAAACGCAGCAGGATTTATTTATCTCAGCCATCAAATTTTACAGAGAGCTATAAAAGCAATAATGAAAATAAATCAAGCATCAGTTTTATCTAAGACAAAGAGACATATCGATATACTGTATAAGAGACAGCAGGCAGGTTAGTATGTATGGCTAACTATTTTCACTGCTTGTGATTTACATTGAACCTCAGTAGTGTTTTTCTCTAGGCTTCTGTTGTTTTTGTGTTGCCTGTGAACATGAATTATTTGCTTATATACCATTTATTATGCAGACAAACATAACTGTACATTAGCCTATACCATCACAACACACAACATTTACTCTTGAATACTGCTTCGTTATACCAATCATCTTCATTCACTGTGTGCTGAAGTTCATAGCTTCATACTATTCTCAATATTCCATAAGCTAAAAAAATGTTCTTCAGGTATGTGACCAAGCCAGGAACTTTTATGAAGGTTTTGTGCTACAGCTTCAAAACCTTATTTTACTTAGCATACTATAAATCTGAGGCCATTTTTTTCACTAAGTACCTCTACTGGATGTTTTAGATTATGAATGATAATGGTATGGGGACTTCATTTCTTTTTGTAAACATGAACTTCTTAATTCAGTTTGATTGCTTTTATATTAATGTAAATTTGCCTATGTCACAAGTAATAATTCAATAAAGATGTTTAAAAAAAAAAAAAAAGATACTTAATTTCTTGATTAAAGGAATCTGTTCCATTCCTCACCTAAAGCAGCAATCCCTATTTCCTTGGCCACAGATTGGGAGGTTCTCATCTGAAACAAGCCACATTCTGTTCTGCAGAGAATTACTTTAGGACATACCCTAAAATACACTTACATTGCATGTTATGAAAAATGATAATGGTAGCACTGATACAAAAAGCATTCAAAAAAAGGTTAAGAAGAAAACATGTTTGCATCAGACAAGAATGTGTGGTCTTTGGTGATGGAAATCAGTAGGATGTGTGTTCTATTCTCACACAGTGTATTTAGATTAATTTTCCAATACTGACACTATAGTGCAGTATGGAAGGAGGGTGCTGCATTCCTGAGTGTGCTACCCTTCAGCTGAAATGTCAGAGCTAGGCTGCATCTCTATGAGCTAGTGATAAGTTAAGTGGATGCAGATCATCACACAGCACTTATCAAAAATGGTTGGGGGAAGGTTCCCATTCACCTGGTCAGATATCTCATATTTACTATGAATACCTCCTTGGGCCTCCTTTGAAAAGAGGCCATTGGCCTAGTGGGGCTAACCTACTGACCAAAGCATAAATAAAAATAAAAAAAAAATTAATTAATAATAATAAGAAGAAGTTATGTACTCACCATAACGTTCCATGTTAGTTGTCTTCTTCTCGCCTTCTTTCTTGCTGGATGGGTTCAGAGCCAAACCTCGGCTCCGACTCGGCCTAATACTAAAGCTCGAGACCTATTTTTACCGGCTCTAGGCTAACCTATGTCCCATAATGCTAGGCGTCATATACCCAGATCTCGTTTGATAGCTAACACTATGGACAAAACATGTCCCATCACAAGAAAGGATAAATCTATGAACTCTATACAACTATGAGCCCCACAGCCTGTCTTTCACCAGGGCTACCAAAAAGGGGACAAGAGCTCTAGGTGAAGGGGTAATCCTGGTGACAAGAATGTCTCACCCAATACTCTAGGCCTTTCCAGGCTAGGGGGATGGAGGGTGGGACGCAAGAAAGAAGGCGAGAAGAAGACAACTAACATGGAACGTTATGGTGAGTACATAACTTCTTAATGTTAGTTGTCTATCTCGCCTTCATTCTTGCTGGATGGGACAGCGTCCCTAGCACCTTAGTCCTGGGTGGCTCAATGGAACAGACTCTTGAGTACAGTGGAACCAAAATCAGCACGATTTCTGGAGGCACTATCCAGTTTGTAATGAGAAATAAAGGTATGGGGGAGGCCCATGTGGCCGCTGTACAAATAGAATCCATAGATAACCTCGCTTGAAAAGCAACTGAGGAAGCTAATGCTCTAGTTGAATGAGCTCTAGGTTTGGTAGGGAGCTCCTTATGCCTCAATTGATATATTAAAGTGATAAGAGAGGTCAACCATCTGGAAAAGGTCACTTTAGAAACTGGAAGGCCTTGCTTCCCTTCTGCGTAAGATAAGAAGAGTTGCTCTGATTTTCTCGTTAGTTTAGTTCTATCCAGATAGAAGCATAGCTGCTAGTGAACGTCCAAGCAATGTAATCTTCTCTCAGCTCTGTCAGTGTAATTTGGAAAGAAAACTGGAAGATCAATGGTCTGATTGAGATTTTTTTCAGATAGAACCTTAGGTAAAAAGGATGGATTAGTCCTAACAGCCACTCTGTCTTTGTGAAAACAAGATAAGGGGGGCGCACAGATAGTGCTGGTAGTTCCGAAACCCTTCTCGCTGAGGTAGTAGCTACCAGGAAAAGTGTTTTCCATGAGAGCAGTTATAACGAGCAGGAGGCAGCAGGCTCAAAAGGAGGCAGAATTAATGATGACAGTACCAAATTTAGATCCCACAGTGGAGGAGGGTCTTTGACTGGGGGCCTAAGTAATAGGGTACCCTTCAGAAAAGCTTTGCAGAGCTTGTGGGACATAATGCTGGATTCTGACAAGCCAATGTGGAAATTTGCAATAGCTGCCAGCTGGACTCTGATAGTGGCTGAAGAGGAGCCTTTTTGGAAAAGTTCCACTAAAAAAATCTAGAACTGTTTGGACAGGAGCAGTGAAGGGGTCGACTTGATTTTTCCTTGCCCAAATAGAGAAACGTTTCCATTTACTAGCAAACATCCTTCTGGTGTTAGACTTGTGAGAGGCAAGGATAATCTCACGTACTGACTGAGAAATTAAGGGAAGCCTGGCTAGGGTTGGAAGTGGAGCAACCAAGCTGTGAGGTTGAGAGACGAAAGGGATTGGTGCAGCCTGCCGGATTGATGGGTCAGAAGGTCTGACACTGGGTCCAGATGCCAGGGCTGCTCCAGTAGGTGACGTTGTAGGAACGGAAAACCAGACTTGTCGGGGCCAGTAATGGGCAATGAGGATCATCCTGGATCTCAAGGCAGTTGCTTTCTGGAATAACTGAGTGATTAAGGGAAAAGGGGGGAAAGCATAAAGGAGACCCCAGGGCCAATCGAGGACTAGAGCGTCTCTGGGAGAGAGGCCCAGAAGAGGAAAGAGGGTGAAAAAGTCCTGACACTTGCTGTTTTGCGGGGTTGCGAAAAGGTCGCAGCAAGGCTGACCCCACCTTCTGAATATTTGATCCACTACTAGTTGGTTGAGAGACCACTCATAGGGCATGAGAATGTCCCTGCTCAGCCTGTCTGCTATGACATTGGACTTTCCGGGAATGTGTTTTGCTACCAGAAACTGGTGAGAAGAGATCGCCCATTGCCAAAGTCTGAGCGCTTCCCGACAAAGAGGATAGGACCTGGTTCCGCCCTGTTTGTTGATGTACCATACTACGGACATATTGTCTGTCTGAATCGCAATCGTCCCGGTGGGAAGAGAGTTCTGGAGGGCCTGCAATGCCAACAGCACCACTCTCATCTCCAAGACATTGATGTGCAAGTGGCACTCGAAAGGTTGCCATGTGCTCTGGACTGTTCTGCCCTGAAAATGCCCCCCCCCACCCAATCAGGGAGGCATCCGTTGTCACAGTGGCAACCAGAGGGGGAAGAACAACCAGTCTGCCTTGAAGCACCTGAGGTGAGACCATCCACCAAGCTAGGTGTCGTTTGCATGATCGAGTGATGAGAATATTATGCGACATGGGATGCTGAAGGACCATTGGGAAAAAAGCATCCACTGTAGTATCCGCATATGAAAATGAGCTAGGGGGAGTAAGGTGATTGTTGCAGCCATTAGACCCAGCGTTTTCAGTACAAGCCTGGCTTGGATTCTATCCTCCTGTAGTAGGATTTGAAGGTGACTGTGAATGTCTAACACTCTTTGTGTAGGTAGTTTTGCTGACAACTCCACCATCTTTAACACGGCGCCTATGAAGATAATATGCTGACAAGGCGACAAGGCAGACTTTTCAAAATTTATGGAGATGCCTAGCGCTTTGCACGTTTGTACAGGGTAATCCCTGGCTTGAAGTAACTGGTGCCTGGTGGTGGCAGTAATGAGCAAGTCATCCAAATATGGAAACACCTGGAATCCTCGACGTCTCAGGTGAGCCGCAACCACTGCCATGGCTGTGGTGAGGCCAAAGGGCAGGGCTCTGAATTGATAATGACTGGCTCCCAGCCGGAAGCGGAGAAACCTCCTGTAGCGCCTGTTCATTTTGATATGGTAGTACGCATCCTGAAGGTCTATAGAGCACATCCAATTGTCCTGACCCAAAAAGGGAAGAATGGACTGTAGCGTGACCATCCGGAATTTTGTTCTTTGAACCAATTTGTTCAGTCTGCTGAGATCCAAAATAGGTCTCCAGTCCCCTGTCTTTTTTGGTACCAAAAAGAATTTGGAGTAGATTCCGGACCCTTGTTGGTCTGCTGGGACTGGCTGGATGGCTCTTTTTAAAAGCAGCTTTGAAATTTCTAGTGCTGCTTGGTCTCTCAGACCGGGTGGAATGTCTGGAAGAGGCCCTTTTGGTTGATGTGGGGTGTGGATAAAGGGGATTTTGTAACCCTCGGATATGATCGACCGTACCCATCTGTCTTGCGTAAGAGAGCGCCAGGCTTTTGGGTACAGCAAAAGTCTTCCCCAACTGCCTCCGAAGGTGGACAGTCGGGCAGCTCCTCAGGGGTGCTGAAAGGGTTTGTCAGAGAACAATTCTCTGCTACCCTGATTCTGCGGACTCCCCCTGCCCCTAGGGCGGCGTCTGTTGTTGTTCCCTCCTCTGCCTCTGGAGGGAAGCTCACCACGTGCGTCCGGCAGAACTCCTTGAGGTTTGCGGAACCACATTTTCCCGCCCTTTTGACCCTTAGGATATGGTCTAGAAGGGGTGGAAAAATGGACTCCCACGGCAGAGAGAGTCTTGCCTTCTTGTTCGCACCTGGTTAAGGTATCCTTCACTTGAGGTCCAAAAAGAGCAGAACCATCAAAGGGGGTGTTAGTGAAGGATGCCTTGAAGGGGTCAGCAAAATTGCAGAGCCGCATCCGGGCGTGTCTCAGAGCAACACCCGTACCTGCGGCTCTATTCGCTCCATCGGCTGCATAAGAGATGAGCCGCATGGAAGAGTTAATGATAGAGTTCAGGGTCCCTAGCTGGGAGTTGATCTTTTCCTGAGACCCCACAGCTGCTGGGTCCTGCAATGTTTCACCCAGTTCCTTGAGAAGGTCTCTCTGAAGTCGGGTGAAATTACATAAATAGTTCAGCGACCGCATGGCAAAGGTCGCTGAAGAAAACATCTGCTTTCTGTACCTATCCATAGTCCTAGATTCCTTATTAGGAGGATGGACAGGTACTGAAGGGTCAGCCAACTCCTCCTTAGTGGCTGCCGCCACCACCATGGCATCCACGGGGACACCCTTAGAGAGAAACTGTTTGTCTGTCGGGGCAGTAATAAATTTAGTGGGCCTCCCGGGGAGTTGGTTCCATAGTATCCAGAGCCGTCCACGCCTTCTGAGCCACCACCTCCATAAGTGGGTCGAAAGGCGGGGACACCCAGGAGGTGGAAGGGCGAAAACCGAACGCATCCAGGTACACTGACTCGTCCTCGGATGGGTTAAGGGCAAACCAGTTCCCCCTCTGTTTGAGGATCTTTAAGATGTCAGAAAAGGAGACATCCTCAGAGGGGACCTTGTGGACCCTTCTGAATCATCCAGGTCGGTGTCAGATGTCAATGACTCAGGAGAGTCAACATGTTTCCTCTTACATGTCCTCTTCCGAGGGGGCTCCCCCGAAGGATCAGGGGAGGCCTCGGAAGAGGAAGAAAGGCCCAATGGGGCAGCTTGGAGTGTAGGTTCTCCTCGCTTGGGGTCGGGAGAGTAGGCAGGGGCCGAAGCTGGCACCGTAGAGGGAGGGGCCGAGGAGGCCAACCGTGGCACCGGTATTGGAGCCAGCACGCTCCTCATGACCTCAAAGGCGCCCCTGTCAGGCAGGGAAGAAGGATCCAACTCCGAGGAGATGAGAGCTCCCCCCGGCACCAAAAGGGATGGCTCAGAGGCTGATGTCGGGGCCGAACTCACCTGCGCCAAGGCTCCAAGAGGGAGAGCGGGGTCGGACAAGGGTCCAATGCCACTTGCCCCCTCGGAACCGACCAGGGAGTCTCGGCGCCCAGATCCCTCCAAGGACGGAGCCAAGGACGGGATTGGAGCCGACGAAGGAACAGACAAGAGAGGGATCGGTTCCGACGCCCCCACAGTACTCACCTCGAAGACCTCCGGCTCCGAACTCAGCAGAGTAGTCTGAGGAGGAACATGAGCGGGTGTAGGGGTAGCCCCTATCTGTTGAGATGGGCTATGTAGCAACTGGGCCAGTGCCTGCGACTTCAAAAGCCGGCTAACTACCCTCTCGAGGTCATGTTCCAAAAGCCTGGAAGACCTAGAGGAATGAGATCTATGGCTCCACTCCGACAACAGAGGAGACTTCGGAGCCGATCAAACCGACTCGAGAGACGGAGACCTGGAGCGCTTTCTGCTCGGGGACAGCTCCGACACTAAAGTCGGAGCTGACTGAGGTCTAGGTGCCTCGGTTCCGGCCGGAACTGACGAGGCAGCAAGAGAGCCTCTCGGAGCCGGCTCCGAACATGGAGCCGATGATTTGGCGGGCTTTGGAGGTTTTCCAGTCATGGTCTTAGCCGGAGAACCTTCAGGCTTTAACAAGCCTCTAAGAATGAATTTATTTCTGCTCTCCTGCAGGACTCTAGGGCTAAAAGCATGGCAGATGGAACAAGAGTCCTGCAGGTGCAGAGGGCCCAAACAATACACACAAGAAGTGTGACCGTCTGTCAGAGACATCTTCTGACAGCACGAGTCACACTTCTTGAAACCAGATACCTTAGTATCCTTAGACATACTAATGTAAAATGACACTAATATATAATAAAAAATTACAATAAGCAGAAAAAGGGAAACTACCACTAAACAGAGGGACAGAATTCCACACACCCACAGAACAACTAAGGGAAAACTGTACTGCTAAGGGGGATGGTCAGAGGCCCAATCACCTTAAGGGTGGAGAAAAGGGGGGGGGGGAACTAGTCGCTAACTTCACTAACACTAAAAAGGTAAAATAGGAAAAAATCTGACAGAAAAATTATCTATAAAGCTATTAATAATAATATACGACCTGGAGCTGGTGAAAAACGCAACCTCGCAGCTGAAGCGGCAAACGAGATCTGGGTATATGACGCCTAGCATTATGGGACACGGGTTAGCCTCGAGCCAGTAAAAATAGCTCTCGAGCTTTAGTATTAGGCAGAGTCGAAGCCGAGGTTCGGCTCCGAACCCATCCAGCAAGAATGAAGGCAAGATTGACAACTTAACATCGATTGTTACTTTTCTACAAAAGTAGAAAATCAATGTTTTTACCTAGTAAAATTAACAACATGATTGTAAAATCATTTTTTAAGTTCCAACAGCAATGTTGTTTCAGTCTGAAGATTAAATGTACCATTTGAACAGTGTATGGAAATACTACATTTTGGCATAGTGCAGTCTAATTGAGATGCAAAGCTCTAACACTGTACTATCAGCGAGTGCTGACTGGAGATACTGCTTTATGAGGTTTATTGGCTGCCAGAAGAAAGGAACAGTCTCTTACCACCACAACTACCACATCATTACTACTAAATAAGTGTTCCAAGCAAGTGATTCAGCAACAAGATTCTGCACAAGTCTGCAAGTGGGAATCTTTTTTTGCATTTTCAATTTACAACCAGAATCATTTAAAGGAGTTAGTCTCAGCAAATGTTATAGACAACACTTAATTCTCCTCTGAGAACTTAGAGGGCACTATTACACATGAAGAGCTGGATGACTATTTAGTATCTATAGACAAAGATGAATTTCAGAAAACAACAAAATTACATTTCTGAGGTTATGTTTTGGTATGGTCTGTTAATATATGTTCTTGTGGCATGTTCTCTCCTGTCATATTGTTTGCTTTCTTGACTACCAACAAAACAGCTTTAGCACTGCAGAAACTGAGCAAGAGTACAAAACCATAAGACTTTTTTACTTCTTTATAGCGATCATTTTTTGTTAGAACTATTTATAACCCTTGTCATATGATCTTCATGTAGATTACTGCAGTTTGCGATTTCTACAATCAGGAAAATGCTCGTCGCTCGCTTCACAAGTAGAGGAGCGTTCCATCAGCTTTCATATGCGTAGGGGGACCATTAAAGCCAGCTAGGTGTCCTGGAAGTGTCACAGTTATAGATAACCTGACGTACAGCATGGCAGCGTATTTTAGTTCCTGTCATGGGAAAGATTAAGAGCGGAAGTGGGTCTAGCTTTCCTCGGATGGCCTCGAGGCATTAATTATGAGGCATTAGTACTACTAATGTGATGCTAGAGGCCTGCAAAGAACCAGCAATACAGCAGGATGTAAAAAAGAGAAAAAACAGTTTCTGAGCGCCAAGAAGTGATCGATCATTCATCCAGCATTCAGACATCATTCCAGTAAGTTTATTTAGCGATCCAATGTTGGTAATTTCTTAAAGATAGCAAGAAAGGTTTCTTTAGCTTCCTTTTGGTTAGTGATCGTGTATTTAGTGTCTTATGAGTAGAAAATTAAGGTGTTGGGGTATTTCATTTGGAATTTCATTTTTCTTTCGATCAGGAACTTACAGTAAGGGGAAAGGAGCTGTCTTGCTTGTCTTATCTGGAGGGGAAGATCTTGGGCCAGTGAAATTGTATTACTGTTCCAGTTAATAGATCCACCACTTTTTTTTGCAGTCATCAGGATTTTAACATCTTGGAAGCTTAATAATTCTGCATAGACAGGTCTGGGTTTGTATGTACCTTGGTTCTCTCTTAGTGCTCTGTGTGCTCTTTCTACTATTATTTGTTTTGCTATTCCAGGTTCTTTGAGCAGTATGCTGAAAATTTGTATGATAGAAGGAATTAATTTATTGTGATTTATAGATTCTGGGATGCCTCTTATGATAATATTATTCCTTCTGGATCTTGCTTCCAGGTCTGTGATCTTTTCTTGGATGTTTTGAATTTCTTTTTCATGAGTGTCAGATTTTTTTGTTATTAAGAGTTATTTTCCCCTTATTTTCCATAATTTTGGTTTCGGATTTATCCAATCTGTCCATTATTTGGTTAAAGGTACTTCCAAATGCTTGTAGTTGTACAGTTAATTCTTTTATTGCTTCTTGGATGGCAAGTAAAGCTGTTTTAATATCCTCTAGATTGGCTGGTTGATCAGGTTTACTTTTGTTTCTAGTTTTAGAAAGATCTGGTTGTTTTAATATCTTCTGTCTTTTTAAATTCAGATCTTTTTCAGGAGATAGTAAATCCAAAAGTTTAGTCTTAGATGTAGTAGTGCCCATGTTTTTATCTTCTTTTGACATCCTGTACTGATAACTGTCTTCAGTTTTGAGTGTAGTTATTCAGTATGCAAGACTGCAGGAGCACACGGCTTAAGTTAGTCTCTCTGTATCCTTATCAATCTTGATTGATTATAAACTGGACTGTTTTTTTTTTTTTTCCCTTCTTCTTGGTAACTTATTTCAGAGTAGATTTTGTTCTGGATAATCTGCGTTGATTTTATTCCAGATATTTAGAGGAGCTAAGGATTAGCAGTGCTTACAGAACAGCAGCCATCTTTGAATCCCCCTATATTCATGTTATTTTATCGTGGTTTAAGTGAATTCTTGATTTTATATACATTTTCATGTATTTTATTATTTGTACACCAGATGGTGCTAGACTAGTAAGTCTGCCACATGCAGTCTAGAATCCACTCTTTCTGTATCTTGGTAACTAATTGAATTACTGATTTCAATGGTCTATTCAAACAGGAAGAGTTATTTAACTAGGTAACTATGAGGTTTTTGCCCATCTGATGAAGTTCTAGGAGACAAAAACGTAAGGAGAAGTGTTTTTATCGGCGTTTATGTTATTTGTGGATGTGTTTCCCTTGCTGTGTTTGAACATTAAATCACTTGTGTGTTGGAACTGCTGGTCTCCGGTGCCTAATTTTGGATTACTAGTTACGTTTTGGGCACTTTTTCCACATTTTTGCTGTTTAAAGTATCAGAAGGGATGATGACGTCCTGACAGACCAATTGGAGATTAGTTTGGGCTGGCTATCCCAGTGGAATGGATGGACAAGGCTCAGAGCATAAAACCAGATGAGGCAAAGCGGTCTGATACATAATGGGACAAGGATGTCCCTTCTCTATACAAAGAGAAAGCCACCTCCACAATCTCAAAGGCAGAACACCTAAGAGACACAGAAGTCGACAACAAAGGGCCAGGAAGTTCCCAAACCGTCAGCTCCTGCAACTTCACCAGAACTCCACCTGAGCAGGGAGTCAGACCCAAGCTGTCCAGCACCAAAGCTCTGAGGGGAAGAGATACCTCTGAAAGCTTCAGAATCTATTCCAATCCCCTGGATCTGATGCAGACACTTTTGCGCTGAGAGTCTTCTGGCACTGAAAGGCTTGAAGGAGATCTAGGTTTTGAACCAGTCGGATCCAATTTCTTATGAATCTTAGAAGGAGGCTCTGATGAAGGAATGGAAGAAGTCAGTAAGGAGACCTCTGATGGGGCTCCTTTTCCCTTGTACCTGAATCTAACTTACCTTTGTCAGTTTTTTTTTTGGTAGGGGTTTGACCCCCCCTCCAGCAATTGAAGTAGAGAGAGAAGGAAGGAGGCCTCTCATAACTAATTTATTCAATCAGTTAAGGCTTTGGAGTTAATTCCAGAGCAGACTTTACAATCTGCATCCAAGTGCATGGGTCCTAAACAATACATGCATTCCCTGTGGGCATATGAGTTGGGAAGTTTATGCCCACAGGTAACACACTTTTTAAACTTGGTTTGTTAGCTATTGTTGTCCGAGTAAAGAATTATGAGTACAGAATTAGTACTAATGATGGTACTTAAAGGAGGTACCAGGAAACACTAGCTACAAAGAGAATGGAAACTAGCAAAAAAAATTAAGGGAGGCAGGTAGGAGAATTAGAAAAATATAACTGACAAAAATCTCACGGAATAACTCAAGTAAAAGGCTATATGTACTCCTTAGCTGGTGAGCAATATGATCCCCATATAAAGCTGAATGTTGGCAAATGGGGAGGGGCATTATGGGTAAAGGAAGAAGCTTGAAAGTTCTTGGATCCGATGAGCTGTTAGAAGTGCCAGAGTCAGCTCCATGTCTTAGATCCGAAACCATCAGTTTAGGAATGAATAAAAAAGACAATATCAAATTCATTGTTCACATCCAGAGTGATATGAAGTTGCTGATCTTGGGTTATTGCCAAATAATTCCCAGTGCAGGAAGAGGCAGAAGTGACGTCAGTCAGTCTGAGGAGGGTAAGATAGACTTGCAGGCAATGGCACAAAGTAATTCAACAGCTGCCTGGATGATGGCCTCTCTTCATCGGTCTCACCTCCCTGCTGGAAGCACCCAGTACACTGGAATAAATACGCGTAAGTGCTATTAGGAATAACATAATGGTTGGTAGGCATGGTGAACAAATAGTAGATAGGCACCAAAACGGTGATGCAGATTTATTCCTTGTTTCTGTCTAAACTGTTTATTAAGGTAAAACATATGGGTGTGAAAGACAAAGAGAATGAAGAGGAACTGTACTGTCAAATTAAAGCAATCCCTCAAAAAAGTACAGTCGTGTAAGTAAAGTTACCATAACAGTGGATGTTCAAATTTATCACTGGTGCAGTAGCTTTAATTTAAGGGTCGGACCACCTGGCCAGTCTTCTAAAACCATGGGCTCCTTTCACATGTGCTCTGGGTGCTGACTGCCTGAGCTCTTAAATGGAAAAAAAAAATGCAGCCTGGAAGCAAAGCTTCAGGACTTTCTTTGCCAACTGAAAAATTGGAGGCTGCAATCCTAGTAAGACAGGTGAATATGGGAATAAATACACACATCCTTACTCAGACAAACAAAAAAACACCAAAAAGGGGGATGGAGGGGAGAAGTGGCAACTGCAGTAGTGATACTATTCGAACATCTACTGTTAAAGTCAAGTTTCCTTACACAACTATACTATATTCATCACAGTCACTGCTGTAGTAGCTTTAACTGAATGTGTAGAATACCAAGTCAAAAACAATTTGGGGTGAAGGATGAGAGCATCCAGGGGCCCCTGGAGAATGGTGCTAGCAAAGGTAGTCATAGACCTAAAAACAGAATCTAGTTTGTAATGCTATGTAAAAGTAGGTACACAGGACCAAGTAGCTGCCTCTAGAATTCTTCTAGAGCCCATCCTTTTCCAAAAACACTGAAGAAGCCAGGGTCCTCACAGAATGAACATTGAACCTGTCTGGAAATGTCTGATTATGGCAGGAATAACAGAAGGAAATATCGAGGGACAATCTTCTGGAAAAGTCTATTTTGACATAGGTTGCCTTTTTTCTTAACTTCATAGGAAATATGGAGCTGTTCAGTTTTCCTGAAATATTTTATTCTGCACACCTGAACTGCCAATGCACATCCAGAAAATGAAGAATCCTTTCTCTGTGTTTTTTAGATTCAGGAAAGAACAGAAGTAGATGAATGGCTTGGCTTAATGTAAACTACATAACCACTTTAGGAATAAATGTGGGATTTGTTCTCAGAGACTCTGTCTCTGTGAAACATCAAATAGGTTTGACCCACTGTAAGAGTCTGCAGCTCTGATACCCTTCTTGCAGATGTCACCCCAGGGATCACATCAGTTGCCCTGCTAGACAGGGGTCCAAGGAAGTAAATAGTGTGGGAAGAAATAGCTAGGGAATTGTTATGGCTAGGCTTGTATAGGCCCTAGGGCTGATAGCCTAGTACCAACCTATAAACCAGAGTAATCAATAACACCGTTTTCCAAGTAATGAACTGCAAATCAGCATGATAAGCTAGTTCAAGTGAAAATAATGTTACGTTCTTCATGACAAAGTTTAGGTCACAGGACATGACAGCCATTTTCTATGTGGATGCATATGTTAAACCCCTTTCAAAAATAGCTTAACCAGAGATTGTGATGAAAGGGAGGGATCCATGGGCAAACATGCTGAAATGGCCTCAGGAGTAATTCCAGGTAGAGGTCTAGTTTTTACTGAGGAAGAAATGCCTTTTGGAAGGAAGCATCAAGAAGGTTGCCTAGAAACACTACCCTGTGGGAGGGAGTCAAGGAGGAGTCATGAATGTTGACCTGTAATTGAAAAGGAGGTTTCTTACCCCCTGTAAAGGGCTCCCGACATTTTGATAAAGAGTCTGCAAAAATAAGTAAGTCATCTAAATAAGGAAAAACAAATACCCTGCAGCCTGCAATGAGCTATTACTGGAGCTATACACTTTGTGAATATCCCTGGAGGAGTAGAAATTGATACTGTCACCCAGCCACAGAAAACTTTCGAAAACTTCTAAAATGTGTGGCAATAGGGAAGTGGTGATAAGCATCTTTCAAATCTAGAAGTACCAACCAATTTAAAGGAGGAATGAGAGGTAGAGACAGCAATCTGAACTTTGGAATTTTCACAAAAAAGGGTGAGACTGAAGGTGAAAGGTTGAGTACTGGTCTCCCAGATGCTTCCCTCTTTGGCACAAAAAAAACCCTTGAGTAAAATCCCTTACTCTTCATGGATTATAAATCTCAAAAGATTCTGCTATACCACCATTATCTATTATCTAACAAAGCTACACCACCACCCTTCCATGTTCTAAGCATATCTCCTGTTTCTAATTCTGATGGTTATGTGGGTAATAAACATGCAATCACTTCTGTATTTACTTGTAAAAGAATTTGGTCACAAGCCTATCAGCTCGTGTTCCTAACTGTGGGACCAATCTTGCAAAGGAGATGATGAACATCCTTTTTTTTGGTGACCAGCATAAGTTAAGGCTGTGGAAGTCAGTAAAATGGCGTAGCTGGCATTTATCAATAGATTGCCATGGTTTGCACTATAATCTTTACTTGAGTAATCCTAGAGTAATACAGAAAAATGTGGGACACAGAGCCACAAACAGAAAATATGAAACACTGCTAAAAAAGAGCAACATGCAAGACTGCAGTAGTAACCTTTTCTTCCATATTTATGTCATTTAGATTTTAATTGTCAGAGAATCATATTTCATTACTAAAAGTGTAAAAAAAGACTAATTCCTACATATGGCACAGCCCTTAACCACCAACAGGCAAGCATGCTTTACAAACAGTAAAATACGAAAATTACATTTTTTTTATGTCTAATACACAACTCGATTACAAGGAAAACACACTCTGTTTACACGTGTAAACCCAGAGAAAAAATGATCAAACACTTACAAAATCTAGCAGTAACCAAATTTAAATAAGCTCAAAAAGCAATTATATAGGGAACATTGGACCTGATATATTTTTTACCCATTAGAACTACTTTATTTTGCAACCAGTCAGCCTTTTCATACAGAGCAAACAACAGACATTTTTGGAACATGTACATGTCAGACTCGAATATTTAATAGAATGGAGTATATAAAAATACCTACATTGTACTTTCAACTTTACAATGGCATCCACTCCCACATCTGTCATTTGCCTTTGGCTAAGGACGCAGCATGAGCAATACTTTCTGACAGTCTTTCCACAGTTTCTAGCAGAATGCAAAAGCTGTTATTTGTGGAAGCAGAAAACAGCTACAGCTGGAAGAAGCATGATGATGACTGTTTTCTATTAGTTTGTCAGAATAAAAGTGAAAATAACATCAGTGCATATAAAATGTCAGATGTGTGCGGCGTTGTGCAGGATTCTGCCCCCTCACTTAAAACAAGCCAGGCTCTTTTAAATTAGTTTCCTGAACCAAGTAAACTTCAGTAAATTTTTTTTTTTTTTTTGAAAAAAGTAAATTCATAAAAAGTTGCATTTCAAAAATGTTTCCAAAACAATGATTAAAGATATGTTTTACAACAGTTTAACATGCGAATCTGGACAACAAAATCAAATAATGAAAACAGAACCACCTTTTATATTATTCAAACAAAAAAAAGAATCACCTTTATATTATGCAAAAAAAAAAAAAAAGAGATTGAGAGAGGGAACTAACTTTCATATTACGTAAAAACAATTGCAGTTTTTAACTACACTGAAAGAAAAACTCAGCAATATGTGATCATTTAAGCATCTAACAGAAAATACAAAAAGTGCAGATTTTTTGAATGGAAGTATTTCAAATCTGCAAAAATCCTGAAACTAATCCATATAGAAACTGGAATGATTACGGAATCATTAAGCTGAATTAACTTATTAATTTCTTGTTTAAAATTTCCAGGTTTACTGTGTCTTACAATCTCTTGCCATGAAAAAAGTACTACAAACCAGCAGTTATTCTTCACCATAGTGGAAAAGCACAGTATGTGTAATGTAAACAAGTCCAGTATGTAAAACAACAGATTTAAGTTCTGGTTGTCAAAAAGATTATGTTGTTTATTTATTTTTAATAAATGATGCACATCAGGTATGCAATGACCTATTTTCAGAAATCACCCTGCAAATTGCTAGGCAGAATAAAGACAGTTTGCATACAGGAGGAAAATGGCCAACAGTCTTCTGAAGACTTAATTCACATTAAAAGTAGTAAGCAATATGACAGAAAATGCAAACAGAAGTAGTCAGAAATTCTTCAGTTAAAAGGCAGCAGTGATTATAGCTATTTATCTGTGCAAAACATTTTATAAACAAGAGAGATCGGGGCAAATATGTTCAACAGGGTTGTTGTTGTCTTTCAGCTTTTCCCGGTTAGGGGTCGCCACAGCGGAACTCCGGTCCACTAATGATTGGCAGTAGATTTTCATGAACGCCGAGGTGCGAGCTCGACGTTCAACCTTCAACGAAGGCATGCCCATTTACGCATGTCTTTCGAACGTCCACCCAACCACAGGGAGGACATGCAGATCCACACAGAAGGCACTCCCCGCACTCCAGCCGAGAATCGAACGGGAGAACCTCTTGCTGTGAGGCAACAACTCTACCGCTGCACCACCGCGGAAGTGCGTGAAAAGAAAGTATTTTCTTGATTTGCTCTGCCCATGAAGGATTAATTGGAAAGACTGAAGAGAATATTAAGGGAGAGATGGTAAGTGGCAGTTAAAGAAAGACAGAAAAAGAAAACAGCAAGTGTAGTGGGGTGAGTTTGGCATAATGATTAAGGTCTTTGCCTCATAAACACAATGGATTGATTCTAATCTTAGTCTATTGGCTAGGCTTAAAATGGCACTTCAGGGCAGTTAGCCGAGTATTCAGTAATGACCCTATGAACCTAATGTGGCCAAAGTTACTGACGTTGGTGCGCCTTGTTTTCTGTGGCATAGACTGGATTCGGGCCTGCTGGATCTAGCTTTGTTTGTGTAACTTGAGCACTAATCCAGGCATTCTCTAAAGTATTCAATTGTATTTATTACTGCTTGGTAGTTACTTGATTAAAGTGTAGCTATCATTCTAAGTCTTTTGGATTAAGCACTTGGGCTTCAGACCAGTTGTTTTACATTAGGAAGGTTTGTGGCATGCACTGTGGTGGCAAGACAGGTAGCTTTCATCCTTCTAAGTTGGGAACTGTTGATTGAGAGCCCAGTGTCTGTTATTCTTAAAGTGTATTAGCTCTGGTTTAAGCACTTGGGCTTCAGGCCAGTTATTTTACATTAAGAAGGTTTGTGGTCTGCACTCTTGTGGGAGAAGAGGCTGGACTCTGCCCTTCTGAGCTGGGAATTTCTGGTTAAAGGTTTATAGTGCCTGAATATTTGAACTGTATCTTACTGAAATTGGTAGACCTTGTTTGCTGTAGCATAGACTAGATCCAGGCCTGCGGAATCTAGCTTTGTTTATATGCTTGTTGTTTGTTTGCTTGTTATTTCCCTGGAACGCTAATTCCACCTAATACGCGGCTTCCCAGCGCTTCTGTGGATCACTAGTGATATCTGCATTGCTTACTGTACTTATTTCCTTGTTTCACTTGAAAGAAAGTTACTGTTTGTCGTTTTTGCATTTAAGTTACCTGTAACACATTGCACTTAAGTTACCTGGCACTTGCTCACTAAAGCAATTATATAAGTCAGCACTAAAAATTAAAAGCACTACACCCTCACTCCCCACTGGCCCTGGTTTTCAATTATTAAGGAATTCCCAATATTATTCTAGCATGTCCAAAGGTCAGTTGTCAATCTCCTCTCCGGTCCAGCTGGTGAATCTGGGAATCTTGAGGCAATGTTACAACTGCCTCATGTACACAGACAACCCTCTCCTCCTCCCAACAAATTCCAACACATGTGAGAGATGCAACCATATAGCCAAACTGGAGGCTAAGCTCTCTCAACTCAGTACTGGCATAACCAGTCAGGAGGAGAAGGAAACCACACTCACTACAATTCCAGTCTCACATAGACCTACCACGACAGCAAACCAAACACATAATCGCACAAAAACATACTCGGAGGCTCTAAATAAAGATCTGCCGAAGCAGCAGAGACCTCCAAAGCAGACACCCAAGCAGCCGCTACCCCAAAACAAAACACGTGCAACACATATCTCACAAAGCCAGTGTGCCGAACAGTCACAGCCCTTAAGACTAAACAACACACCTGATACACTTGTAATAGGTGACTCTATCGTCAGGCACACTGACGTCCCGCTCACCAGGCTGAACAAGGAGAGGGTCACAGTGAGCAGCCTGTCGGGCGCTAGGATCCGCCACATAACACAAGCACTCAGGTCACTCCAAGGCAAGTACAAATATGACTCAGTCATTGTCCATGCTGGTGTGAATGACCTGAGACGTACCTCCCTGGACTACAAGAAAAGAGACATAAAGGAGCTCTCTGAGCATGTAGCCCAGGCCGGTATGACCCTGACCTTGAGTAGCATCTTACCCTCACCAAGAATGATGCCACAATATGAAGTCAAGATGATCAATTTCAACAATTGGCTTAAGTACTGGTGTCATTCAAAGGGGATCCAATGCCTGTCAGCTTGGGATGATATGCTCGACAAGCCACGATGCTTCGCTAGGGACGGCTTGCACCTGTCACCCCTGGGCTTTCGGATATTGGCAAAGGCTCTTGCTACCCCCCTAGTGCCTTTTTTAGGCAAGGCTCAAAAGACAAATCCAACTCCATAGGTATCACAAGGGATAAGAAACTAAGAGTAATGCTACTCAACGCCAGAAGTCTAAACCTCAAGATGCACGCACTCGAAACTCTCCTTAGCATGGAGAACATCGATATCTGTGCAGTAACAGAAACCTGGTTCAGGGCTCCCGAGAGCACCCCAGCCCTACCAGGTTATACCTCATACCATGCTTTTCGGCCCCAAAACTTGGACCGAACCACAAAAGGAGGGGGAGTATCGATATTCATCAAAGATACCCACACCTCCAGGTTGGTGGCAAAACACGAAGCATCAGAGACTATCCATGTGCAACTAACAGTGGGTAAAACTGCCTTCCAGTTTATAGCCTGCTACAGACCACCCTCCCAAACCCAGGAACCCCACTCGGCCTTCCTGAGAACACTGGAAAATATGAAGGTCTCTCCAAACACCATTATATCGGGCGACTTCAACTACACAAACAAAGACTGGGAGCATTACTCTAGCTCCAACACCCTAGCCCAAAGGTTCCTAGAATTTATAAACTCAAATGCTATGGAACAACTTGTTACCACTCCCACAAGAGGGGAAAACATACTGGACCTGATCACCACCAACATGGGGAGTCTATGCTCCAGACCAGAAGTGTATCCCTCACTGGTAAGATCAGACCATAAACTAATCTCACTGGATATTCACATCCCGACCCCACCCCCTGCCCAGAAAACCACAATGAAAAACTTCTCTAAAGCAAATGTCACACTCCTCAAAACTGAGGTGGAATCCTTCAAAGCCCCCGGGCCTGTGGAAAATATGGCCCAGACCGCAGAATCCTTTATAAACGCATTCTATGAACACCTTCAGGAATGCATGGATCATGCAATCCCAAATAAAACCAAGACCCAATCCTCCAAAGGCAGACGTCCTGTCTGGTGGACCCCAGCCATAAACAAACTATACAATAGAAGGAGGAAGCTACTAAATGATAGAGCAAAATCCCAAAAAGGGAAAGCATCACTGATCAGTATTAGCAAAATAACTACGGGCACACATAAAATTGTCTAAGGCCAGCTTCGAGAGAAAAATTGCACAGGACACTAAGGATAATCACAAGGCTTTCTTTAGTTATGTTAGGAACCTGGGTGGTAATTCCCAGATATGCTCAGAATTAGTCCAAAATGACAAAAATACACGAACCCACAGACATTGCCAACATCCTAGCTGACAGGTTCAGCGCAAACTCCCTACCAAAAGGGCAAATATCTATCCCAGCAGAATGCTGCCCCCCTGACATCTCAGATGCTCAGGTAAGAGCCGCCCTCTCCAAAGCAAAAAACACAGCATCAATGGGACCAGACGGTGTCCCGGGCTGCGTCCTACATGAACTCCAAGAAGAGCTAAACCCAAACATAAAACTACTGTTCAATCTCAGCCTTACTACAGGATATGTGCCCAAAGAGTGGCGTACAGCAACAGTGGTCCCTCTCCATAAAGGTGGTGCCTCAAAGGATCCTGGAAACTATCGCCCCATAAGCCTGACTAGCTTGGTCTTCAAAGCTATGGAAAGGATCATCATGGACCTCATAAATAAAGATATTGGGGACCTACAAACACTGGATCCTACCCAGTTCGGCTTTGTTAAGGGCAGATCCTGCCTCTTAAACCTGGTTGATTTCTTTGAAACAGTCACCAAGGCCACTGACGAGGGGAAGGTGGTCCACACAGCCTACCTGGACCTCGCAAAAGCCTTCGATACAATACCCTACTCGGGCATTATAGATAAGCTCACCAGCTTAAATGTAAACCCCTATGTCACTAGATGGATTGCAAATTGGCTCAAGGACAGAACCCACATGGTTAGAATTGCTGGAGCCATGTCAGACTCCAAACCAGTTACAAGTGGTGTCCCACAAGGCTCAGTCCTGGGACCTCTCTTGTTCGGTATATATTTCTCGGAGGTACAGGCCAACACGGAAGGACTGTGGCTGACCAAGTTCGCAGATGACTGCAAACTGGGCGCCATAATCGACTCTCCAGCCGACACAAGCATCCTCCAAAAGGGCCTCATAGAAACAGACAACTGGTGCCAGAGCCATGGCCTCAAGCTAAATGCCAAAAGTGTATAGTCATCCCTTTGGCAAAAACAAAGTGCCCACAAATTACCACATAGGTGGTAATCCATTAAGTACAGAAGAAGTAATTAGGGACCTGGGGACCCAAGTTGATAGCAATCTCTCATTTGACAACCACGTGGCCAAAGTGGTTAGAAAAACATTTTATATAGCCCACCTAATCATGAAGGGATTCACATCTAGATCAGGGACGTCATTGTGCCTCTTTACTCATCCCTCATCAGGCCCATAATTGAGTACAATGCCCCTTTTGGGATGTACCTTACCAGACACCTGCAGCAACTGGAAAGACCCCAAAAGTACCTCACCAAGAGGATCAAAGGGCTCAAACAGATGCCATATGCTGCCCGGTTAAAGAAACTCCAGCTCTACTCAGTGGCATACCGCCTGTTCAGAGGCGATCTGTGCCTGACGTATAAAGCCATGTCCAACCCGGAATTAATGGACATGCTGCACCTCAGAAAATCCAAATCCCATCGAGCTACGCGCTCGAGAGACTTGAACCTCAGCACTGAAATAAATAGGACATGCTGGAGGGACAGATTCATAACCCAGAGGCTCCCTTCACTCTGGAATAAAATCCCAGTCCAGGTTAGGCAGAGTCCCTCATTGACTCTCTTCAAGAGGAATCTTGATGAGTGGATGGGAGATCGTAGGTTTACCCTGGGTATCACTTCTGTGTCACTGTTAGACAGAGGCACAGTATACTAACCTCGAAAAAGGGCATAGCAAAATAAATTTAAAATGGGTGGCGAAAGCCAAACACATTCTGGCTAGGCTTATAAATGCCCTAGGGCAGATAGCCTAGTATGAGCCTATGAACCTATGAACCTAATGGTTAGGGCAAGTGCAATGAGAATAACAGTGGCCCTAGAATTTGGTACAAACATAAGAATACACAATACCTGTATTGTGCAGAGTTTTTTTTTAGGACTAATTTAAGGGATAGAAATTCACAAAACAGACAATGGGATCCTAGATTACAATGCCAGATGCAGCAGGTCATGTGGGTGGGGTCAGGAATGATGAACATGCCTGTAAAATAAGGTGCAGAAGAACAAGGGTAGCTGTATAATTGGGTACGCTTGGTATATAATATAACATCGTTAACAATTTAAATACAATTCCATTGCTTCAAACAGCACCATCCTACAACTAAACCATGGCACTATTTTTGTCTGTCTTATAACACTCATCTGCAACCAAAACCACACTCAGAATATGATCTAAATGATCAGCACTAACTGTGCTATAATTCTTGTTTTAAGATTCATGGCCCTGCCCATATCCTTGTAACTCAGGGATTAAGCCCCAATAAATATTTCAAGTAGTCTATTTTATATGCTTTCAAAGCAAACACTACACATTTAAAGATCACACTTTTTTTGCTAAGCCCCTCAAACCAACTCAAATAATGACCTTGTATTCTTCTACTCACAGCTTCTTTCCGAACTATTCTCTCTCGCTCTGGCAGAAGGCAACTAAGGGGTGCCAAGGGTTAACTCTGTCATGCTACAGGTTTACATGCGTTTTTAATATACCTTCTGCATTACATTCACCTTACCCCACCCCCACCCTCAGAAAGGGAGTACACTGGTCCTAGCTAATAAGCGTGTGTAGACTACTGTCCCGGCCCACATTTAAAATCTATTGAAAGGAGCCACCTACTATTCCTACTGTTCACAATAATTCCCACAGTCTCCATGAGGAGCACCTTTACCCACTGCCTAAAGAAGATTAACTAAACAAAGTAATTTATTTCCTCATCTGGAAATGAAAAATCAGACATATGTACAAGTTCAGAACAATAAGAAAAGTGAGAGTAATGACATTTTTATGCAAGAGAAACATTACACTATTTATTAAAACTAACATTTCATTTTACTAAATGAAAAGATCTCATTGTGCTTGAAATCCTTCTCGGGGACGAACAAGGTGGTGTTCATTACAGGATATATGTCCAAGACACAAGGTGGAATTTATCTTGCTTGCCAGCATGTGGTGCTGTGAACAGGTGCATTTTTTGTCAAATTTTGCTTTTAATAATTGTTTTCAATGTGAGACGGAAGCAAAATGAAAGGAAGAACAAAAAAAGTAAATGGCCTACCAGGTAGCTGAAATGTACAAAAAAAAACAAATTGAAGATTTGCAGCAGTTTTGTCTGCTATCTTTGAGAATGCACATGTCCATTTAGTCTACATAACCAAATATTTAAATGGACATGTGCATTCTTAAAAATGACAAACACCACAGCTGGAATTGTTCTACCTGAGTCAGAAATGGAGTGGAGATGGTTATGGAAGAACATGTGCTTGTAGGACAATTCACAAGACATGGCAGCACATGATGTTAAAATGTATTAGCCTGATGATTAGTGTCATTAATGCCAAGCAACATGGTAGCCATGCAGAAATAAAGTCATTTACCACCTCATGCAGCTTCTGTAAATGATTATTCAGTGATGTCAACACATAGAGTAGCCCCCTGACACTCAGCATCTTTGCAAATGTTAGCTATGAAACAGTCCTCAGAAAATGTTTTTAAAAAATGAACAGTGAAATTAAAACAGAAAGTTTGTAGCTCTTGATATCTCAGCTCAGAAATTTGGGACACAGCCAAAATAATGAAGGACAAAGGACTTTAAACATTTCTCCTATTCACTAAGTTAACAGAATAAAAAAAACTTTCCATTAACTTGCATTTTCTGTACAACAGGCCTAAAACTCTGTTTACTTACTGGAATCCTCACTGATCTGTCAAAACATGACAAAGTTTAAGAACACACCAAAGAAAAAAATATATGAACTGGGTACGTGTCTGGTATGGAAGAACAGCAGTAATAAGGCTAGCCACCCAGCAGTGTGAATGTTGGCTCTAGATGATTGCCACTGCTGATGCGACACCCCGACTCCATGAGAAAAAATGGGGAAAAGGGGGTTGCGGGTGGATGAGTGTATGTATGCTGCATGTGTGTGTGTGTGTGTGTGTGTGTGTGTGTGTGTGTGTATGTATATATATATATATATATATATATATATACACATACACACACACACATATATATATATATATATGTGTGTGTGTGTGTGTATACATATATCTATATATATATATATATATAGCTATAGATATATACACACACACACACATATATATATATATAGAGAGAGAGAGAGATGAACATGCATGCATACATATATAAACATTGAAGGATGTTTATAAAATCGGGGATAACTATCAGCAAGTGAAAAGCCATGCTAAGAATTAATGTAATTTATAAGAAATAGGAAATGACAATTTTGCATAAATGATGTCATGTAATACGACTCAGATACAGAGAACCAAATGTACTTTCTCTACAGATTACATTACTGGGAGGGGATTTAACACTTAGGTAATCCTTGAGAGTTGTATTTATATAAATGTTTTGCCTCTGTGCATACTAGATGGGAGTGCATTTACATTACTTTTACACTGTTCATCGTTTTGTAACAGAGCTGTGGCTTCTCCTCGAGTCTACAGAGAGAGAGCGAAATGGACCATTCTCATACTAAACATTAATATACACACACGCAAAAAAAAAAAAGACCGCTGCTGCAATTTTCAGAAATAAGGGTGACTACTCTCATATCCTTATTAAACCAGTGGTACCAGCTCTGCATCCTACTGCATAATCTTAACTGGTTTTGAATTGCTGGGTGGTACAAATAAGTAGTACTATATAATAAAGAATACACTGCCATCTTCCCAGAATGACTTTCTTAGGAAGAAACTATGGAATTCTGATTCATGCAAATACCACAGTTTACTTTAAATGATGTCCAACATAATATTTAAATTACTTCTGTAATGCACACACTTGCACATACATAAACACTCATTACACAGTTTAACTGTCCGTGTCCTTTCTTGGTCTCATGTTAAACTGTACAAAAACAGGATATGAATATTTCAGCTACCTCAAAGGATGTTTTTCCTTTTCTGGAGGAAAGAGAAGGTCGCAGCTATATAAACAGTGCCTATATCTCTGCTGACATTCCTGTATCAACCATAGCTACTGCATAAGTATTTCAGTATACCACACAACACCAGGAATCTGAGTCAATGGCCCATTAAGACAATAATATCACAGATTTTCCTCTGCAGAATCATGTCAGTGCATTACGCTACAGGGATAACTCACTACTGCTCAAAGTTAGACATCAACCCAGCTAACACCAAAATTCTGTGTAAAAATACACCATATTTTTAAATGGTGACACCAGACATGAACAGTATGAAAATTATATATACAGTAACAAAATATTATATTATCTGCTTTTACTGGACATGCACTGTGTGGTGGTGCAAAATATTAGGTCAAATCCTTTCCAGTCATTTCAAATGACCTGTCCTGGATTAAACAGCCTACATGCTGTCAACAACAGTATGAAAACTATTTAGGACTGTTTTAGTTCCGATTGTTATTACTGTACTATACCAGCCTGTAACTAATGAGATTGAGCTGTGTAGGACCAAGGCTCCAGATTCTATGGGTGGGACTGAGAAATGCAGAGCAATTTATATTTTTACTTCATTGCTGGCTTAATGGCCCTAATTATATCCCAGATGAGCTGAGTCTGACTAGCATCCTAGATACTGGAGAAGCCAGGCAAAAAGGGATGGTCATGGGCAGCAAACAACAAACTGTCCATTCCCAGGAGAGGAGAGAATTAACAGTATCAGTTAATCAATGATAATATTCAGAAGCATGCAATGGCTTCACCTCAGCATAGCAGGGCATTACATTATGCTTGCCAGCATACAGAGGAAGGGACTTAACAGCATCCCAAAAAAAAATCTTGTCTTACCGCTGTTTGATGACAGCCTTTGTTACTGGCTCTTGCATCTTCTTCTTGACAAGACCTGATGCCAGGTAAAAATGAGCCAGTAAAGGGCAGAAGATAGATTCTGGACATATCACAACACCTGAATGAATAACAATGCTCACCAACTTCAGCCAAATGCTGCCTTACTGACCACAGCATTACATAAATGGAAGCTAAAAACGAAGGAGAAAAAAAATCTGGATAATCCTTAGGCAATACAGGGATATATGCATGCAATGCCATGAAATAAATCACCAAGTCAATTATGATCAAGGTGTGTGGCAGAACACAGATATAACCCACCTCACCCAGTACAAGTGGAGGCACTCCCTACACAGACAGTTCATTGGAGGAGGTGTCACCTAACTTCAGGTCTGATGCGCGACAATGACAGAGACTCTATGCATGTGACAGGACAACAGTACTACTTGTAATGCCTCCTATGGCTGACATATCAGAGGAAATGTTCCATTTGTATTCCCTGTACAATAATGTTATACCCCCTTTGCCCCCTTGGACAATAATACAATCACATTTGGTAGATCATACTGTAGTTCTGAGCTACATCGCATGCACACATGTTGTGCACATGAAAGGCTACAATCTAATAACATTTGGCAAGTACTCTGCAAAGCTCTTTCATGCAAGATTTACAGTGTCTGAGTTGCCAATTTTGAAGTGCTTGGTTTAACCACCTGGGTTTCAGCAATTTTTCCTTTGTTTACCTCAAATAATTCCACAGAAAGTTGATGCCTCTAGGAGGAATGGAGGAACAAAAAAAGAAGTTATGTACTCACCATAAAGTTCCATGTTTGTTGTCCAGTATCTTGACTTCATTCTTGCTGGTTGGGTTCAGAGCCAAACTTCAGCTCTGACTCGGCCGCATACCAAAGCTTGAGAGCTTCAACTAGCTCGAGGCTACAACCTATCCCATGATGCTTAGCGGCTGTTCCCCAGATCTTGTTCGAGAGTGCACTCTCTAGAGTATGCTAACATACAGAAAGGATATTTTTGAAATATATTAGTTACAGAGGTAAAGAGGCAAGTGGGGAATCAGACCATATTTGCCAATTTTAATGTCCTCTAGATCCTCCAGTAGGGGGGATGGATGGGTGGGATGCAAGAATGAAGATGAGATACTGGACAACAAGCATGGAACATTATGGTGAGTACAGAACTTCTTTATGTTATGTTGTCCTATCTCGCCTTCATTCTTGCTGGTTGGGACAGAGTCCGCAGCACCTTTTTCTTGGGTGGCTCAAGGGAATAAACTATTCAGGACAGGGGAACCAAAGGATGCCCTGTTCCGGGAGGCCACATCTACTTTGTAATGAGAGATAAAGGTTTGAGGATTAACCCATGTAGCAGCAGCACAAATTGAATCCAATGGGGATTGAAAGGCAATTGAGGTAGACACTGCTCTAGCTGAATGTCTTTTTAGTCACAGTGGCGGTTCTTTATTAAGAGAATTGTAGACATAAGTGATGGTCTCAGTAAGCCATTTGGTCATGGTAACTTTTGAGACTGCCAAGCCTATTTTGTTTTCTGCATAGGAAACAAACAATTGCTCTGACTTTCTGATATCGTTGGTCCTGTGCAAGTAAAAATGCAGCTGTCTATGCACATCCAAATTGGTGAAGCTTATATTCTGCCTTGTTGCCGTAGTTAGGAAAAAACACAGGCAACTCTATAGATTGGTTTAAATTTGCTTCAGAACAAACTTTTGGGAAGAATGAATGATTTGTCCTGAGGGAAACTCTATCTTTGTGGAAAATTAAATATGGAGGATGGACAGACAAAGCCTGAAATTCTGAAACTCTCCTAGCTGAAGTAATTGCTGTTAGAAAAAGTGTTTTCCAAGATAAAAATTTTAGTGCACAGGAGGATGCTGGTTCGAAGGAAAGTAGGATCAGAGATGAAAATACTAAATTTAGATCCCATGGGGGAGGAGGTTCTCTTAAGGGTGGTCTTAACAGAAAGGTACCCGAGGAAAGCTTTGCATAATCTATAGGACATTACATTGGCTCTGAGGTCTCCCACATGATAATTTGATATAGCGGCCGATTGTACTCTAATAGTGGCAGCCACCGCTCCTTGATTAAAGACTTCTGTTAGAAATTCCAAAATTGAAGGTATAGAGGCTGTAAAGGGCTCTATATGTGTTTTGTCCGCCCAACAAGAGAAGCTCTTCCATTTGCTTGCGTAAAGTTTCCTGGTCATCTTTTTGTGTGAGGAAACCAGAATGGGACGTACTGTAGGGGATAATTCTGGAAGCCTGGCTAAGACTGGAAATGGAGTAACCAAGCTGTCGGCTTGAGGCTCTGAAGAGCAGGGTGCAGCGTTCCTGACTGATGCATCAGAAGATCCAGCACTGGGTCCAGGATCCACGGGTCCTCCTGAAGGTGGGGCCAAAGGAAGGGGAACCAAATCTGACAAGGCCAATAAGGAACAATGAGAATTAACCTGCAACTCAGTGACTTGGCTTTCTGAATAACCTTCAGAATCAATGGAAATGAGAGGAAAAGCATAAAGAAGTCCCAGGGTCACTTGTGGACCAGTGCATCCCTCGGTGACTCTCCCAGAGGGGAAATGAGAGCAAAGTAGTTGCTGCATTTGGCATTGATTGGAGTGGCAAAAAGGTCCCTTTTGCAAAAAAATTGATTCGCAACTTTCTGACTTGGGGACCACTCGTGAGGCATGAGAATTGCTCTGCTTTGTCTGTCTGCTATTATGTTGGATTTCCCCGGGATGTGCATTGCTGTCAGAAAGCACTGACAAGAAATTGCCCATTGCCAAACTTTCTGGGCCTCTTGACATAGGGGATAGGACCTGGTTCCCCCCTGTTTGTTGATGTACCATACCACCGACATATTGTCTGTCTGAATTGCAGTAGTCACCATGGGAAGAGAGTTCTGAAATGCTTGCAACGCCAGAAGCACCGCTCTCATCTCTAGGACATTGATGTGCAAATGGTACTTGTGATCTTTCCAAACTCCTTGGACAGTTTGTCCCAGATAATGCCCATCCCCCCCACCCCACATATGGGACATGTCCATGGTTACTGTAGCGACAGGTTGGGGAAGTACGAACGGTCTACCCATTGTTACCCGAGTGGACTGAAGCCACCAAAGTAGGTCTCTCTTGCAGGCATCTGTAATGAGAATCTTGTGAGACATGGGAAACTCCTGTATGGACCACTGAACGAAGAGTAGCCACTGTAATATCTGCATGTGTAGTCGTGCCAGTGGGACTCATGTTATCGCTGCTGCCATTGAGCCTAGGACCTTGAGGACGAATTTTGCTTGTGCCTTTTTCTTTTTGATTAGAATAGATACTTGACTGCGTAGCATTTGTATTCTCTCGAGGCAATTTTGCTACCATATCGTTTGTGTTTAGATCTGCACTTATAAAGGTAACACGCTGTGATGGCAACAAGGCAGATTTTTCTGGATTTATAGTAATGCCTAGATCTGAGCAGAGATGGATGGTGGAGTCTTCAGAAACAATACACCTCTGGAGAACAAACCTCAAATACTTCAGAAACTTCAGAAACACCACCACAAAATTCAAAGGAAGACACAGAAGTAGTAGATATCCATCTTTATTCTTTCCGTCCTGGTACCTCAGCTATTCGCCTTCAATGGGACATACTTTGACATTTTCAGTGTTCTTTTATATATACATTAATTAATTGATTAAGCATCAATTAATCTATTAAACATCATTATGTCAAACATTTTAACTCTTTCACCACTGAAACATATTCCAAGGAAAGAAACATTTCTATTGTTTGACTGTTTACAACACAATTTTTTCTGTTTTTCATTTTTTCTTGATTTACTAAATTTATAAATATTAATTACAAAATATAAACTAAACTAAGCACTCCAAATGTAATTAATAAATTTCATAAATACAATAAATTCTTTTCATTTAAATATGTGTATAAATATAACAACCTATTAGTCACCTTAACTTGTCAATATTACAAAACTTCATTTTTAATATATATTAAATCAACAAATATAAGTTAAATTTCATTTACACTCATTAAATTTCCAGATTCATTCCCTTAGGGAATAAAGTATGATACTCAATGATCATCCTCTGTTCTAACTTACTTAGGGCTGCTTTATAATTTCCTTTACTAAAATGGGGCCTAGCTAATGCACTAAACTTGAAACTTTCATTCTCACCATTATGTATGCTACAAAAATGTGCAGCTCCGGGGCTCTCTAAGTTGCCCCTCCTTATGTCACCCAAATGTTCCAAGATACGAATCTTAATTTGTCTAGTGGTTTGCCCAATATACCACTTAGCTGGAACACAATCACACCCTAAGATGTAAATAACACCTGTTGACCTACAATCAAACCTTTCAAAAGCAGTGTACATCTTTCCATTAATTTTCACCCCGTGCATGTTTTTAATTTTATTACAGACAGGACATTTCCCACATCTATGCATCCCTACCATACCATCTGTTCTAACTTCAACTTTCCTATTTAGAATCTCTTTCAAATTCGGATACCTTTTATAAGAAAAGGTAATGTGTTTTGGAAAAAGGTGACCTATTACAGGATCTTCACTCACCACGGGCCACAAATCCCTGATAACCTTTTCCATAATGCATGAAAAATTGGAATACTTGGATACAAAAAACAACTTGTTTAAATCTAATACATTTTCAGATTCAAATGCATGCTTATGCCCTCGTGTCCCAAATGTTCTATTTTTACACAATCTGTGTTTTAGAGATTGAAGCCTGTCATGCTCATATCCACGTGAATATAATCTATCCAAAATTTCATCACACACCTCTTCCCAAAGATTCTTATCCGAGGTGTTCCTTAAATTCCTTTTAAATTCCCCTTCCGGTATAGCCTTAATCAAATGTGCTGGGTGCATGCTGCTAGCATGTAGAAAATTATTCACTGAAGTGGGTTTCCTATAGGTTTTATGCTCAACCAAACCATTTACCCCCACATAAAATTCTACATCAAGAAAAGGAATTTGAAATTCAGATATATGTGCCACAAATTTTAAACCATGGTGATTGTTATTTAAATTCACCATGAATTCATCAAAGAGAGTCATATCCCCTTTACACACAAAAATCAAATCATCAATATAACGTTTAAAGAAAACAACATTATTAACAAAAAATGTGTTTTGAAACATAAATTCCTTTTCAAACTCTCCCATATAGATCACGGCATAGCTGGGAGCAAAAGCTGCACCCATAGCTGTTCCCTTTGTCTGCAAAAAATATTATTTTTTCCACAAAAAATAATTGTGTGTTAAACTAAACTCAAGCAAACTTAACATAAATCTAGTATATGGTCCTTCTCCCATCATTTTGTACACTGCTTCCAGGCCCCATCTAGTCTTAATATTGGTGTAAAGTGATACAACATCAACACTGGCCCAATAATAGTTCTCTTCCCATTTAAGTCCTTTTAAAGCCAAACAGACATCCTGAGTATTCTTGACATGAGATAGAACCTTTGGCAAAAATTTCTTTAAATGATGGTCCAAGAAGATATTAACTCTCTCAACAAAAGACCCAATCCCCGAAATAATAGGTCTACCTGGAGGATTGGTAACATTTTTATGAATCTTGGGAATTATATACATGTAAGGGTGTCGGGGTTCCCTCATAGTTAAACTTTTTACATCTTTACCAGTGAAAAATCCCAGTCTTTCACCTCGCTCCAATAACTCATTAAGTTCACAAGAATAAGAGTCAAGGGGATTACTTTCTAACTTTTGATAGGTATCATCCACTAGTAAATCATTAACTATGTTCTCATATTTTTCATTATTCATAATCACCCAATTGCCCCCCTTATCCGCCGGCTTGACAGTGACTTTATCCAATTCCATCCTAAATGTTTTAAGGGCCAACCATTCACTTTTACTTAAATTAAAGATCTTTTTATATGTACAAAAGGCTTTATGTGCCGATTCCATCTTGGCCATAATAACATGTTCAAAGGCATTTATTGCCAAAGATTTCTTAGGAGGCATAAAGTTACTGTCGCCTGAAAAATGGGGAACTTCTAAGTGACCATATCCACCTCCAAAAACCCCTTCCATGTTGGATTCCATAGAGAGCTCATAAATATTCTCATTTTCATCCCCATTTACATCCAATTCCATACCTTCATAATCATAAATGCTTAAGTTTAAGAGAGTTTCATCCAAGACACCAGCATTTACCTTATTTATGCTTTTTTCCTTTTCATGAAAATAAACCCTTAGATTTAGTTTTCGAATAAAGGCTTTCACATCAAAAATAATGTCTGAAATGGACGGTGTCCTAGTGGGTACAAATTTTGTTCCTTTTGAGAAAACACTTAACATTTCTTCAGACAGGGGAAGATCAGAAAGATTAATCACATTTAAACCATTATTGGCAGTAGTGCCAACACTAAGTCCCATTTCATTTTCATCTTCACAAATATCAATAATGCCAGTGGGCTCACAAAACATGTTAAAATTATCCTGATAACCATTCTGAGATATAACTGATTCACTATTGTCCTTATAGGTATCACTGATAACTTTCTCATTCATACTGCTGTCCCCATAGCACTCACAAAGAAGTTGAGGCTGACTATGTGTGATGTTACTATAAACATTTTCAGATTTACCAGTGTAATCACATACAATTACATCCCCATTATTTACATCAGGCTGCATGTTTTTACTAAAGCCATCATTCTCCAAACTAACTGGTTGTCCTAAGTCATTCCTAAGGTCATCACTGACGATATGATTTACATCTTCCATATTCAGCATCTGCTCCGCAGAGACGCCAACTAAACCAGACAGTACACTTTCATAACATGGTTTTAACACTAAATCCGAGAGACCAGAACTGTCAGTAGTTCGAGTGGCAAAGGAACCATTAGTGTATCGTGAATTAACTCGACCATTAGAACATTCAATTTCCGCAACAGCTAGCTGCTCAACACTCCCACACACAGAAACAAAAGAAGCAAAAGAAGCATTAATATATCGTGAATTAGGATGATTATCTAAACGGTTGATTACCGGAACAGCTTGTTGCTCTAAACTCCCATTCCTATAAACGCTTTCAAATTTGTCGGCATTATCACGTACAATTACGTCCCCATTATTTGCATCAAATTGCATGATTTTATTAAAGCCATCATTCTCCAAAAAAACTTACTGCTTGTCCTAAGCTCGTACTAATATCATAACTATCTGAATGGTTTGCATCCTCCACATTCAGCGTCTGCTCCACAGGAACACTAACTGACTCAAATAATACACCTTCATAGCTTGGTTTCACCGCTGGGTCCAAGAAACCAAAACTGTCAGTTATGTGAGTGGCAGGGGAAACATTAATATGTCGTGAACTACCATTACTATCTAAACATTCAGTATCCAATGCAAATAGCTGCTCAGCACTCCCACACTCAGTGGAAAATAAAACATCAGCATATCGTGAATTAACACGACTGTCTAAGCATTCAGCTAGTTGCTCTACACTTCCATGCACACTGCCGGTCAACGGGGAATCATCTCTTATACTTGCAGTATGTTCTAAAACAGTATCAGATAAATTCAACATTTTAACAGTTTTACGTGTTTGCGCATTAAATTTAAATGCGCCAATGTCTTTTGACGAACTATCCTCTAGAAACCCACAATGCTCATAAACATGTTCACTACCCTTTTTATAACTTTTTTTATAACTTTTTTTATCAGTTTTATCAAAAAAAAAAAGCAAATTTTCATCATGAAATTTAACTTTGAATGGCGCATTTGCTGACAAAGCACGCTGACCATACAGGAAGTTTAAAGTCAGTTTTTTGGCTGATTGCTAGCTTGCAAATGACTTGTCTTACCCTGTTGTTTTCTGGGTGATCTGGTCTGCACGTTGTACGTCCTGTTCCGAAAGTTCTGATGTCCCCTTCTATTCTCTTCATTCATTTCCAAATCTTCAGCTACAATGTCCTCAAAGGACACACTCTTTCGGCTACCACCAGTCTCTACAGGAGAACAAGAAGAAATCTCATCATTTCCTCCTCTATGTCTTTTAAAGTTCCTTTTGAAACGGCGCCCTCTTCTGGGCCAGTTATAGATTTCATTTCTTTCATAATCACTAACATCCCTGTTTAATTTAGACTTCTTCCTGGCCATTACTTCATTTTCAACCTTGTTTAACTTTTCATTTATTTCTTTAAATTTTGATTGAAACACAGTTGTGGACACCTTATTTTTTATCTCTTGTTGTAACTCAATGATTTTACAATGTAAACTGTCCATAGTTCTTTGATTCTTTTTAATCAAGACTTTCAACCAGTTCAGACAACAGTCTTGTGCAGCTTGTCTCCATTCAATCAGTAAATCATTTTCATCTTCCTTGAAACCTCCTGCAGGCAATTTGTCTATGCGCAGACCTCTAGGTGTTACATTCAACATCACATATTTCTCAAGTAATTTGGAGTTGATGTACCATACCACCGACATATTGTCTGCCTGAATTGCAGTAGTCACCATGGGAAGAGAGTTCTGAAATGCTTGCAACGCCAGAAGCACCGCTCTCATCTCTAGGACATTGATGTGCAAATGGTACTTGTGATCTTTCCAAACTCCTTGGACAGTTTGTCCCAGATAATGCCCATCCCCCCCACCCCACATATGGGACATGTCCATGGTTACTGTAGCGACAGGTTGGGGAAGTACGAACGGTCTACCCATTGTTACCCGAGTGGACTGAAGCCACCAAAGTAGGTCTCTCTTGCAGGCATCTGTAATGAGAATCTTGTGAGACATGGGAAACTCCTGTATGGACCACTGAACGAAGAGTAGCCACTGTAATATCTGCATGTGTAGTCGTGCCAGTGGGACTCGTGTTATCGCTGCTGCCATTGAGCCTAGGACCTTGAGGACGAATTTTGCTTGTGCCTTTTTCTTTTTGATTAGAATAGATACTTGACTGCGTAGCATTTGTATTCTCTCGAGGCAATTTTGCTACCATATCGTTTGTGTTTAGATCTGCACTTATAAAAGTAACACGCTGTGATGGCAACAAGGCAGATTTTTCTGGATTTATAGTAATGCCTAGATCTGAGCAGAGATGGATGGTGGAGTCCCTGGCTCTGATTAGTAGGTGCTTGGTGGTGGTGGCAGTCAGGAGCCAGTTGTCCAAATATGGAAACATCTTGAATCCTTGACGTCTCAGATGAGCCGTGACTACTGCCATGCATTTGGTAAACACTCTGGGGGCTGTAGTGAAACTAAAGGGTAAAGCTCTAAACTGGTAATGACTAGCTCCCAGCCGTAAGTGTAGAAATCTTCTGGAGCGCCTGTCCATCTTTATGTGGTAGTACGGGTCCTGAAGATCTAAAGCGCACATCCAATGGTCTTGTCCCAGGAAAGGGATTACAGACTGCAGTGTTACCATCCAGAACTTTGCCTTCCTTAGCGACTTGTTTAGCTTGCTGAGATCCAATACTGATCTCCAGTCCCCTGTCTTTTTTGGAGCTAAAAAGAACCTTGAGTAAATTCCGGATCCGATCTGGTCTGTGGGGACTTCTTGGATGACTCTTTTTTTTTTTCCTAGCAACCTTTGAATTTCTAGGGTTGCTTGATCCCTTTGACCGGGTGGAATGTCTGGGATGGACTTTGACGGACGAGTTGGGCAGTGGAAAGGAATGTTGTATTCCCTGGATATAATGGACTGTACCCATTTGTCTCGAGTCAATTTCAGCCAGGCTTCTGGGTATAGAGATATTCTTCCTCAGACTGCCAGGCGGACAGTCGGGCCTCCTTTCAAGAGCACTGGAAGGGCCAACCAGAGAATGTATCTCTGTCGCCCTGGTTTTGTGGACCCCCCCTTGCCACGTGGACAGTATCTTCCATTGTTATTCCTCCCACCCTGCCCCTGGGAGAATTATCACCACGAGTGTCCAGCAAGGCTCCTTTGGACTTCCGGAACCACATTTTTCTGCTCTTTTGACCTTTAGGATAAGGTCTAGTAGGAACAGAGAAATGCACTCTGATGGCAGACAGAGTTTTGCCATCTTGCTGGCTCCTGGTGAGTGTCTTTCTTACTTTCGGCCCGAACAAGGACGAGCCATCTAACGGGGTATCAATAAAGGAAAATCTGAAGGGTTCAGCAAACTCACACAGGCGCATCCAGGAAAGTCTCTTAATAGCTATTCCTGTCCCTGCTGCCCTGCTCGCTCCATTGGCTGCATAGGAAATGAGGCGCATGGAGGAGTTTGTGATAGAAGTTAAGGTCGCAAGGTGGGAATTTATCTTATCCAATAAACCCTGGGTTGTAGCACCTTGTAGGCTATCTCCCAATTCTTTCAGGAGATCCCTATGGAGCCGGGTAAAATGTGATAAGTAATTCAGCTACTGTAAGGTAAAGGCTGCTGACGAGAACATACACTTCCCGTATCTGTCCATCATATAAGACTCCTTATTCGGTGGATGTACGGATGCAGAAGTTTCAGCTAACTCCTTTGTGGACGCTGCCACTACCATCGCATCTACTGGAACTCCCTTTGATAAATATTGTCTATCCTCTGGGGCTGTAATGAATTTATTTGGCCTCCTCGGAACGGGGTACACTGACTCGAAAGAGTCCCACACCTTCCGACTCAATACCCAGGAGCAGGTTGAAGGGTGGAAACACACAAGAGGTGGAGGGGGCGAGAGCCAAATGCCTCTAGGTATACTGACTCATCCTCAGAAGGGCAGAGGGACTTCCAGCCACCCCTCTGCTTAAGAATATCAAGGATGTCTGAAAAAGAGACATCCTCAGAGGGAGGCCGTGGGGACCCTTCTGAATCCTCTAAGCTGGTATCAGAGGTGACAGACTCAGGGGAGTCTATGTGCTTCCTCTTACACTGTTTCTTCCAAGGGACCTCCTCGGGGGGATGTTCCGGGGAGGTGTCGGAAGAAGAGGTTCCACCCATTGGGGTTTCCTGGGGCACTGACTCTCTACTCTGGCAGTGATGGAGAGATAGTGAAGCAGAAGACTCCGGCCCTTTAAGGGGAAGAGTGGCTGGAGCCAAAGGTGGAGCAGACTCAGTGGAGAGCAGACTCAGTGGAAAGCACATTCCACAACACCTCAAAGGCACTGCGGTCTTGGGCCGAGAAAGACTCCAGTCCCAAAGGACTGGGAGATTTCTCAGGTGCCAAGGAGGGTGGCTCCGAGGCTGATGTGGAAGTCAAACTCACCTGAGCTGAAGCGCCAAGTGGGAGAGTCTGCTCCGACAAGGGTCTGATTTGACTCTTCCCCCTGGAGCTGACCAGGGAGTGTCGGCTCCCAGATCCCTCGATGGAAGACAGCATCGACGAGATCGGAGCAGACATCAGAGACAAGATATCCTGAGTGATTACTGGCTCCAGCACATCAACTTCCTGACACTCTGGCTTCTAACTTGGTCGAATCGGAGAAGGAATAGATGGTATCTGAGATACAGTGGTAGGCTCCATGATCTGATGGGCTGGGCTCGAAAGAATTTCTGTTAGGGCCCACGTCCACAGCAACCTCTTAGCCACCCACTCCACGTCATCATCCGATAACCTGGAGGACCGAGAGGAATGGGTCGATGACCTGTGACTACCTGCCACAGACTGTAATAGAGGAGATTGCGGCACCGAGTGTATCGGCTCCAATGACAGTGATCAACTCCTTTTCTGGCTCCACAATGGTTCAGAAGACTCAGATGGAACCGAAGGAGGGCCAGATTTGTCAGAACAGAGAACCTTCGGATCCGAAGTTACAGTCTCTTTTTGACCGGTTGACTGCTCAGACACCGGAGCCGACTTTGTCTTATCCAAATTGGAGGCCTGATTACCTTCTTCAAAAGGGCCTTTCAGCAAACCCCTCAAAATGAGTTTGTTTTTCCTCTCCTGTAAGACCTCTGCACTAAAGCCATGACAAATGGAGCAAGAGTCCTGAAGATGGACTGCTCCTAGACAATACACACAAACCTGTGTGTCCATCTGTTAGAGACATTTTCTGGGTGCATGAATCGCACTTTTTAAAACCAAATTGTCTCAACTCCTTAACAGGTTCTTTACACATATTTTAAGCCAAAAACAACAACAACAATACCAGCTAACAGTAACTACAGTAGAAAAAACGCAAGTAGAAATGGATTTTTTTTTTTTTTTTTTTTTTTTTTTTTTTTAGGAAATGAAAGTGATGAGAGGAAGAGAAGTCTCTAAGTTAAACGACAGTCTCCTCCAACCCAAGAAGATGCCTCTAACTTAAACAGTGACTCCTTAATAAAAAGGGAAAGAAGCCCTAAAGGAAGAAAGGGGCTAAATAGAAAGAATCCTCCAATTTAAATGGATTCTTTAAGGGTAATAAGAGAAAATTAAGGGACCAAGGAGAACAGCCGAAGACACACCCAAGTAATAACAACACACACACACGCGCGCGAGCACTCTACTTGGATTAGGAAGGCATAATAGAGTTTAATATGAAGATTTTTAGAGAAAATATAGCAAAAGGTATATAATAAAAGAAATTACTAGCCTGAGCCAGCGAAGACAATCCCGATGCTTCAAGTGGCAAACGAGATCTGGGGAACAGCCGCTAAGCATCAAGGGATAGGTTGTAGCCTCGAGTCAGTTGAAGCTCTCGAGCTTTGGTATGCGGCTGAGTCGGAGCCAAGGTCCGGCTCTGAACCCAATCAAACCCAACCAGCAAGAATGAAGGCGAGGTAGGACAACATATCATTACTTAAGCTTTGGTAAAAAAAAAAAAAAAAAAAAAAAATGCTACAGAAGTAATACTGTGGCAAAACATGACAGCTTAATTATTCACTTTCAAAACGTTAAGGTCAGTAGGAGAGTTTAAATGCATATCAGGCAGGACAACGCATACAGAATAAAAGGTATGCTAACATACTGCAGCTGCAAAGGCTGATACACGAGTGCAGTCTTTGTCATGCAGACCTAACACTTATACTTTATAATTTAGTTATACATAAAAACAAGTTTAAATCTAACACAGACTATTTTCAAACTTCAGAACATTTCAACTGGGTATACAGTGCTGGCTTTGTTCAGTTTCAGCAGTGGGTATGATATGTGCTTCTTCTCCCTCTTTGGTGTATTAGGGTTGGAAAGGAGTGACAGCATGGCGAATTAATGTTTTTCAAATCTGTTGTAATGATTTTTGCTACATATCAGACACAAGATTATTTTCCTGCCTTACATTGGATAACATAACAGTTCTGACTGGTAGACAGACTTTAAAAGTAGGTAAGCTTACATTCTGCTGGGTAGTAAAAACAATCCATTCACAAACACTGAAACACGCTTTCCAAAAACTGTCAGATTAGCAATCGTGGATACATACATTCATATTTTTATCTTTTCTCAAAATAAACAATGCATTCTATGACTAATGAGAGCTGTAGCTGTAAGAGGGGTTGCACACCTTTATTTTTATGAGAGAACATTATCAGCTTCATCCAGCACATCAAAATTCTGGTAAACTGACAAGATTACGCCATGCTTGAAAAACTTAAGATGCTTTCTAACAGGAAGTCTCACTGAGGCTGCACAATGTGTTAGGCACCACCAGTATTTTTTCACATAAAATTTAACACCTTTTTCTAGTCATGTACATTTGACTGACACATCAGCAATATATAGAAATTCAGGGTGAAAGGCGAGTTACTCTTCTGAAATCTAGCAAGTGAAAACCAGACAAAAATAAAGGTTTTTGTCTGCATGTGATTTTGTTTTCATATAAACTTTTATTGTTTTTTTTTCTGCTGCTTGGAAAGATGTAGGGAAATGGAAGGGAACATAAGATGCATAAAAAGGTAATATAGTGACCCAGTAAGTCTCATACTGAGCAGTATTTCAAGCAACATATTTTGTCTGTGGTTGCTTGAAATTTAAGTCTTGGCTTATCCTCTTCATATCTCAACAGCAGCCTTTAATGATAAGCAGCAAAAATTCAGTCACCACTCTGTCTCCTGGTATTTCTCACTGCTGCTTTACCTGTTGATTGAAAGATCATGACATGCATGGATCTACTGTTACTTGATTTTGGATCTTACACAAGGGAGATGGATGGGGAATGAGGGAGCTTGCCTCTATAATTATATACAAGACTGGTGCTGGCATAAAAGAGCTAGCCTCTGAGATTCTTAGAAGAGATTTTTTAAAAATAAGTTTTAACAAGAATTTGATACTTAAGACATGATATTTTGCCTACAGTACACAGTCTTGGGTCATTTCATTTTTTAACAAGTAATTTTAGACAGAGTATGTGAAATTATGTAATGAACAGCAATTTAGAATCACAAACTTGCACAGTGACTGGACATAGCACTCAACCTACCTACTGTAAGTCCAGAAATCCCCACAAAAGTAAAAGCAGGCAGCTGTAGCTATAAATGAAAAGCTACAGCCACCATGTTCTCAATTTCAGTAACCGCAGGGAATACAATTTACTACGGACAGTTGGTGGACAACAAACCTGCACTTTCCCCAAAGGCAAACAAAACATAAAAAAGCAACTCTCAAAATCTTTTTGAAAAATACTTCTAAATACTGAGAGTCATCCATCTAGGCAGTATAATTGAACATCACAGCATCACACTAAGCAAAATACAAGTTCCATTCTATCACAGTGAAAGAATCACAGTTCCTAAACTCACTCACATTTAAATCACTACATGACAGATACTGCCCACCTCTGCAATATAAACTGACTCTCAGGGAGCAATCCTACACCCTTTGAGGCTCTGAAGCAATTTCATTAATTAGGTCCCCTTTCAAACTTTCCATTACTGAAAGAGGTTTTAGCAATCATGCACCAGCCTGCTGGAATAATATCCCAGATAATACCAAACTGACAATACAGTTCAGTTCAGGCAGACTAAGGGATCATATCTTCAAAGAGAATACATGCACATGTTTTACAGATCCTGGCTAAGTAACACATGCTGCTGTGCTCCATGTACCTGTAATCATGAATGACAGCTAATCCTGGTAAGACTGTCCTTTGTTGTACACAGAAGATGACATTGCTCCTACTTATTCAGAACTTTTTGGTAAAACAGTATCTATCATATATATTTTGTCCATGGTGCGCCCCTTTAACTGAATTATTTCAATATATGTATACAACTAAAATATATGCAATGCATATTGATTAAATGCTCATGTTTTATTACAAGTTCAACTTGTATTTTTGGGTATGATTGTTCATGTTTTTCTGCAAATTCAACTTGCATTCTTTGTTATATTTTTTTGTTATCAATGCCTTCTTGGTGAGGGACATGGCTGAAAATGGTCTATGGGCAAGTTCACTCACCTGATTAACAAATGTAATAATTCAGTCAATCAATCAATCATTGCTAGGAAGACAGGAGTCAGCAAGTGTCCTCATGTAAAACAGTAGGATGCATGGAAACTCCTCAATCCAAAAAATGGCATAAAATGTATTCAAGTTAGTGGTCTACAGCATCAGCATGTACATGTTCAGTGAATACACAGTACACTAGGAAGCCATCCCCAGTCACTGAAAATGGCAGAAAAAGACAAGTCAACCAAGAAATTCACGAGTATAATGCCTTTATTTAAAATGGTAATTAACTGCTTTTCGAGAAAAAACTGTCAGTATTAATACCAATATTCCACTCCTGTGTATGGGTAATGCTGGTTTACCCACGGCTAGCTTACTAATTTGATCATGACAGTGAAGCTCATGATCAAATCATGTCAGCCACATGCACAATATAGTTCAACAATAACTGCAAGACAACTAGTACAATGTGTTACATCAGATTATGGAATTATAGTGGCACTTTCACCATACCACAACAAATGTGTGACATTTCTTAGCCTGCAATGGTATCAATAACATGTTATTTTGTCATCAACATCACTGACATCAGCAATGAATTTACAGCTCCCTGAAGTTTATGTATCTGTCTCACTTAATGTATTATGGAAAATGCTGCAAATCATAAATTTTCCTCTACAGGATCATGTGTTCCTGAGCGCTGTCAACAGGTGCTACAGTCACTGGCTTGAGTGGTCGCATCCACATCATCCCAACAGCAGCCATACTCTTTCACAGATCATGCCCTCCAGCTTTGATTGGGTTATGAGCAATAGTCTTTGCTGTCCGGAACCCTCCTCTCCCCTCCCAGGATGGACATGCCCATCCTCTCAACTTGAGCTACAAAGCACCAAAGATGCCAAGTGAATTTGGGTCTCCTGGCCTGCAGCCATAGCTTTATCTCTCTATGTATCAGCCTGTCTATTTTGTCATTTATTGTGCATTTTAATCTCTTAGACAAAATGACATTGTGCGATGCAAGATAAATTAGGGTGCGAAAGACAAGATATTCCTTTCAATCAAAATTCTATATATCATTTTAATGACACTAACATATGTCGACGTTTACTTTCACAGGCAGTGAAAATCTATTTGTAAAGTACAAAATGAACAGTAAATGTAAGAAATATCGAAATATACAAGGCTATCTGTGGACTTTTGGTACTACAAATGGTAACTTGGAAATGTGTTTTTAATGTTATAATTTATTATTTTAGCTGTACAGTATTTCTGGCATGTATGTATTATGAGAAAATGAAATTAATGTTTGCTCTACATTATGCAACTTGGAAAATAAATCAATGCATTTTCAGAATGGGTCATGTCACAATATCTACCCTCCCTTTTTTTCAGTTACACTAACGACATGACTTTTGCCTTTAGATTTCAATTAAATTTCACACAAAGTAATATTTTATACTTAACTGTGACAGAAGTTAGGTAAAATGGACCATTTTCATTGTCTTCTTTTTGTTTTATAGGCTACATCCTGCCAAACTTTGGCTGTAAGATAGATATTTTTCTACCTAGTATTTGAAATAAATCCTTTTGCACTACAATTACTGAAAAGGAAGCACATACTACACTTTCTACAATACAGTGAAAGAGTGATTTGTAAGGTGATATCATGTAAGGAAGTGTTAAGTATTTATATATAAACTACAGATTAACATTTTTTTTTAAAAGCTAATTTATGTTTCTTTTTTTTTGTCACAGTCTGCATGAGACAGCCCTGGCTACTCTCCAAAACATCTATGGATTTAGAGGATGCCGCCTACAGGAAAAGAAAGTTCCTGTTAAAAGTTTAAAGCCTTACACAATATCAGAATGAATGCGAGCAGAACGACAACAGGATGGTGTAACAGAAAATAATGCATTTGTTTTTGATGATTTACATTTCATACTACATGAGATTCAGACTACAAAGTATAATTAAACGTTTCTAATATCGGCAACTTATACATTATTACAATTCAGAATACAAAGTGGCAGATAGATATTTTTCATGCAATTTTTGTATGATTCTTATTTGGCACCTGTATGTTGTACACATCTTGTTTAAAAATACCTAATGACATGGTTAATATACTGCAATAAGGATCAGATGTGCTGGTATCTACATGCAGAAGACAGTAACCTACATTAACAGAAAAGGAAAGGCAGGCTTTCTGCACACATTGTGAATTTGATTTTATTGTATTTTATTTTTGTCACATCTTTTACAGCACTGTAATGGGCAGTCTGGATGTACTGATTGAGGATTAAGGTGTAAGTAATGACTGGAAATATTCACCCTCTCTTCAACAAGGATAGTGGAATATTTCAAAATCACATGAGGTATGAATACCTCAAGCAGATGGGACTTTTGGTTTACCTCCTAAGCGGAATGATGCTACATATGTTTGGGAGTTTGGCTTAATGGTTAAGGTGTTTACCTTACAGACACAAGGTGCAGGGTTTGATTCTCACATGGGGTAACTGGCTAGGCTTAAAATAGCCCACAAAGGCAGCTAGCCTAGTAGTAATCTATAAACCTAGTAATCTGTGACTGTTGAAACCTGCAGATACTGTGATTTAGTATCAGTAAGGCTTACAAATCCACGCATTTGATGCTGGGCAGAAACCTGTGGCCTTCCGACTTTCTGGTGTAACAAACTGAAAATGGCGCATTTAAACTTGACAGCTGAAAGGACACCCACGTTCATGATCTACTCATTTCCACAAAGTGTTACTACTATTTCAGACAGAGATGCTTGTTGACGTTACTTGCTGTTCCTTATCTATATTTTAGGAAAAAAGAATGGCAACTTTATGCATGTATGTATAATAACATGGCACTGTCCACTTTGTAATGGCCAGAAACAACACAGCAAAAGTGCACTGTTTAATTTAGGAAGCCAGATGATGACAGGGATCTATGTTCACAGGTTCTGTTTGTCAAGCTTACAATCTACTGGCCTCCAAGACGCTTGATTTCTGTAACCCCATGCTGATATTTTCTATTTCTCTTATGTATCAAAATTATATGTTAAGGAAGATGACTGACTTTTCCTGAAAGTAAGGAGAAGCGTATTCCATAACCTTGGAAGGTACTGTGTAAGATTTGATTCACTTTGATACACACACATAAATGTGTGTGTGGTGTGGTTAAAGGTAACTGAAATAAAAGTAAGGTCATTTTAAATGTAATAATGAGTCTGATGTGACATGGAATTCAGCAGCAGCAGCACCCATCAATTTATACCACAGAGAAGACCCCCCCCCCTTGCAAACCATGCTTACATACACGAATCCCACACGTTTTTTTTTTTCAAGTTGATGTAATGATTGCAGACACTTTTAACATTTTTTGTTACAGTATTAAAGAAGGTGGCGCACGAGGGGTCAGCCTAGTAAGTCATTAAGTGATTAATAAAATTTTCTTTCCAACATGCAAAAAGACTTGGAACTACTACTACTATCACCACAGAAACAAAAGCTATCACTGCAAGACAGTGACTTATAGTGCAAAATGACACAGACTGCACTGAAAATGTCCACATAATATACAGGTTCACATTAATACCTCCGACAGGTGTTGGGCAATTTGTGGCAACCACAGAAACTTCTCAGTGGTTGAACATTGTTTCTAAATATTAGCACTACAGGCAGTTTAGGACATTATTAAAAGCAGGCTAACTACTGCAGCATACGATGATTCATAGATTAGTACTAGGCTAACTGCCTTTGTGGGCCATTTTAAGCCTAGCCAATTACCCCATGTGAGAATCAAACCCTGCCCCTTGTATCTGTAAGGTAAACACCTTAACCATTATGCCAGATGGGTTACGTATATAAACAAAACAAGATCTAACAAGAATATGGTAAAGCATTAACTGTTCTACTGAGTGGTAATCTGGAACAGTAACAATTTATTTATTTATTTATTTTATTTTATTTTTTTATTTTTTTTATTTTACATTTGTTGACCGGGCTAGTCCAACTGGATACATGTCCATTTTCAGTGGAGGCCCGGGGAGAAAAGCTCCATATGACAAAAAACAACACACAGGAGATAAGAATACAAGGTAATACTTTCAAGGTCACATGAACAATAAAAAGGTTATACAGATAGTTTAAGTAGTTGAAACATTCTTGGGTAGTTGGAGTACTCTAACTACAAATGAAGTCCCGTTGAATTATGGATTGGATAGGTAGTAGCTGGCTGTTTGCTGCTAATCAGGATTAGAACATGGGCATAACCAGTTAGATTTTAGTAGGTCTTTGAGTTGTTTTTTGAATTGGTTGAGTGAAGTTTCGTGTCTTAGGTTGTTTGGGAGGGCATTCCAGGATTTTCCAATGGAGTTCGCATAGAGTGCTTCACCTCCTGAATTATTAGCTTTAATGGTTTGGATTTGAAGGTATTTGGAGGATCTAAGGGATTTAAGGTTAGAGTATGGAATGAATATTTTGGTCATTGCGGGGGTTTTGTCAGGATGGTGTATAGTTTTGAATGCCTCAGTAAGTTCATTAAGTTTAAGAGTGTTAGGTAGTTCTAACCAGTGAAGTTTTCTAAGATTGTTACAGTGGTGTGTACGATAGGGCATTCCTGTTATAAATCTAGCTATGTGGTTATAGGTTGTAGATAGTTTGTTTAGTTCTGTTTTATTAAGGAAGGAGAAAATCGGTGAGGCATAGAGGAGTGTAGAAAGGAGGTGAGTCCTAGCAATGGTTAATTTAGTATGTGGGGTTAGGAAGTTCTTAATTCTATACATGGACCCAAGTTTCTTGTTTACCGACTTAATGGTCAGATTAATGTGAGTGTCAAATTTAAGCTTAGGAGTCTAAGGTCACACCAAGCAGTTTGGTGTGAGAGACAGGGTCAATTTTGGTCCCATTATTGGATATTACGTGAAAGTTGTGGTGATTGGAGGAAGGAGAATGATTTCCTTGAGGGGTGGGAGTAGTGGGGAAAACAGGAGTAGTTTGGTTTTGGATGGGTTAAGCAAGAGTTTTAGTTCCAAGAACCATTTTTCAACTAGGGAAAACAGTTTTGGGTGGCGATTTGGAGTTTATCGAGGAGTTGTCGGAGCAGATCAGTGTGGAGTCGCCTGCATATTGTATGCAGGAGGCTCTGGGAATAATAGTGTGCAGATCGTTAATAAATAAAGAGAATAGTAGAGGACCAAGGATAGATCCTTGGGGAACGCCGATATTTGTGGGGAGTAGGTCGGATAAGCTATTTTCCCATAGCACAGCCTGATTTCTATGAGAAAGGTAGTCATTAAACCAGTCTATGGTATTCTTGCTAAGGTAGTATGCCTCCAGTGTGTGGATCAGCTGTTGGTGATTCACCATGTCGAAGGCTTTGGAAAGATCAAGAAAGAGCCGAGGTTATTAATCTATTGTTACGATTGTGGTTTACGGAGTCAATAAAGGAAAGGAGGGCAGTAGTTGTGCTGTGATGGGGGCGAAAGCCGTGTTGGGTGTGAGACAGGAGATTGTTTCGAATAAGATGGGTAATGAGCTGTTTGTGAATGCAGCTGCCCATGATTTTTGCTAGTGGAGATAGTATAGCTATGGGTCTGTAGTTTGATGTGTCTGTGGAAGATCCACCTTTACGGAGAGGGATGATGTGGGAGATTTTCCAGATAGAGGGAATAGAAGCTTCTGATATGGTCCGGTTGACCAAGATAGAAACAGGGTAGGCTATGGCCTCAGATGCAATTTGTAGGTAGGTGGCTGGGAGTAAGTCAGCCACTAAGGTGGTTGGTTTGAGTTTATTTAGGAGGGTTCTAATATAGGAGGTAGGTACGGGTTGCAGGTTGAAGGCAGGTTGAGTTTGGACTTTGGTTGAGGGTGTATCCAAGGGGGAAGTGGAGAGTTGGTTGGCCAGGGACTGAATGGTTTCTGTGAAAAATGAATTAAAGGTGTTGGCTATTTCTCTAGGATCTTTACCAATTAATTTTTCAGGGTAGGGGTGGTGGGTTTGCCTGGATGAAGGAGGTGATTAAAACCGGCCCAGAATTTCTTGGGATTATTCTGGTGTTTATTTTGGAGGTGGCAGTAATAGTTTTTTTGTCAGACAATACTGCTGATTTGGTTGAATTTCTAAGTTGGGGAAACTTGATGCGATCTAGTGGGGTTTTAGAGGCTCTCCATTTATGCCAGGCTTTGTCTCGATGTTTAATTTTGGCTTTAGTGTCCTTTGTTAGCCAAGGTGCAATGCGAACCTTAGTTTTAGTGAGACGCTTAGAGCGCAGCAGTCAAGTATTCTTAGGAAAGTGTTATTAAAATATAACACACTATCATCTAAGGGTAATGTTTTTAGGATGGACCAATTACATGCCTTAAGATCTGCAATGAATTGGTCCGGGACAAAATTCTTACTGTTCCTGACTAGTCTGGGTTGTGATTGATTTGAAGTAGGACACTTGTGCTTAATAATAAAAGTAATCAGGTGGTCACTAAGGTCGTTGGGAAGGGTCCCTGTAGTATAATTCATTGGGGCCTTGTTTGTAAGTATCCAGTCAAGGATGCTCTCTTTTGTTGGGCACTGCCCAGTCTAGTGGGAGTTAGAATATTCTGTGAGAAGCCATGTAAGTTAATGGGGAGAGGATTAGGAGTTCGAATAGAGGGCCCAGTTTATATTGACATCTCCTAGTATTATCGCTTGGGGATAGTTGGTGGCAAGCCAACTAAGGATTAGTTCTAGGTTTTCAATATTTTTGCCTGGCGGTAGATAAGTCACTATGAGATTAATACTTTTTTTATTAAGGCTTAATCTTTAGAGCCATTAGTTCGAGGTTGTGGGCTTTTGGGGGTTGGAGTGGGTTCATGGTGATGTTCAGGGAGTTCTTGAACATAACAGCTATTCCCCCACCTTTTCTGGTTATTCGATCACTCCTAAGGATGCTATATCCAGGTGGGATAATTTCTTCATCCTTAGTGCATGGTTTAAGCCATGTTTCTGATAGACACATGATGTCAGGGAAGTGAGTTGCAAGCAAGGCATGTAAGCTGTGAATCTTATTATTAATACTTCTAAGGTTGAGATGGAGGATGAGGAGGGAGCCCACTAGGTTTCTGGTAACTTTCAGTGTTTTGGGGTCTAAGTCAGAGTTGGGACCTGGGTTGGGGTGGATATCACCACATCTTGTGATAGATTTTTTTAAGTAATCAGGTATTTTTGGAGTTTGACTAATAATTTTAGGGTATCTTTTGTTGAGGGCACCTTTGGGTGGCTAAGGGTAGGGTGATTTATTTTAGGAATCAGGTTTTTAGCATGGTAGTGAGACGGAGGGACGGGTTTGGAGTGGTTATGATAATGAATGGAGGTGTGATCATTAGAAAGATGGACACCTGTTAGGGTTAGGGTTTCATATCTGGTTAAGAGATAGGAAACAGTAAGGAGTAATAGCATGGAGGGAAGGGTAGAGAGAATCTTTTTGTTCATGGTTTAGAGAGGTTAGTGAGTGAAGTGAGCTAGGGGGTTTCGTAAGAGAAACCAGGTAGGAAGGGAGGTTATCAGGTGGGTGGAGATTAGTTAGACAGAATAGACTAACAAAGAAAGTGAGGGAGGTGAGTGGGTGGGGGTAGCCTGATCAGTGTAGACAAGCTAGAAAAGAGGAGGAGATGAGTCAGAGCACGGAGGTAGTGATTGGTTGGTGGAAAAGGGAAGGGCTTAGTGATCTAATAAATGTAGAGGTAGTGGGGCGGTGGGAATAGGGGCAGGGTGGGCGGTGCGAGCCCGAGCGGAGCGAGCCCGAAGCGCAGCGGCGCCTACACCACAAGGGTGCTCCTGAGTCCTAAAAGGTAACTGATATTGGTATGTTTAACTTGTTTAATAACTTTACACTGTTAGTTTCCGTAGACCTTCCTGGGTTTAGTAGTAGGGCTTTTAGGCTGGTGATAATATCCAGTTGCTGCCTAATCCTACAGGAAACTATGTAACAGAATGCTAGTGCTGAAATTAGGTAATATGTCTTTACCCTTAGTCTCTTTGGCAGCTGTTTAGGTCAGGTTCTTTGGGGGTTGGAGAAGGCAGGTGTGTGCATTCGCACTGGGAGTCCAAGGAGTCAGCGACAATGGCAGGGTTATACGCGTTGTCCGTCTGGCAGGGGGGCTATCTATAGGTAGAATAGAGGAGAGAGATAGAGGGTTTAGCAACAAACAGCAGTATATCCCTTGTATAGTTTGCTAGGTTCAGTAGTCAGCCTTCCTATCTGAGGGTGTACACTGTAAGAGTGAAAATAAGCTTAAACCTACTTTGGTAACTGATATTGGTATGTTTAACTTGTTTAATAACTTTACACTGTTAGTTTCCGTAGACCTTCCTGGGTTTAGTAGTAGGGCTTTTAGGCTGGTGATAATATCCAGTTGCTGCCTAATCCTACAGGAAACTATGTAACAGAATGCTAGTGCTGAAATTAGGTAATATTTCTTTACCCTTAGTCTCTTTGGCAGCTGTTTAGGTCAGGTTCTTTGGGGGTTGGAGAAGGCAGGTGTGTGCATTCGCACTGGGAGTCCAAGGAGTCAGCGACAATGGCAAGGTTATACGCGTTGTCCGTCTGGCAGGGGGGCTATCCTTAGTCTCTTTGGCAGCTGTTTAGGTCAGGTTCTTTGGGGGTTGGAGAAGGCAGGTGTGTGCATTCGCACTGGGAGTCCAAGGAGTCAGCGACAATGGCAGGGTTATACGCGTTGTCCGTCTGGCAGGGGGGCTATCCTAATTCCTATGACCGAGCGGGAGAGCAGCAAGTCCCAGGCTAATCCATGATTCAAAATGTGAATGGGTTTCCCTTTTACCTTGTTTGTTCTTTCTTTTTTTGAAGTTAGGAAATACAGTGAATAGGCACTGCCTACATTCATGTTTGAACACAGTAAAATATAGTACGTTTTTCTTACATATGTGTACAAAGATAGTTATGATAGATATTACTATGATTGTTAGCGGTCAAAGGAAAGTTTGAAAAGTTGAGGACATGTTTGAATAATACCTTGATGGAGTATTATTTATGTAGCAAGTTAGTTACCTGAATGAATTGGATAAAATGCATACCAAAGTGTAGGAATATACCAAAATCTTAAGCTTTCATTAAATATTGTTTGCCTGAAGAAAGATGTGACAAGCAGCAATGTTAACATTACTTAACGTTTTCATGAATTATTTCATGGGGATGGAGTTTATTATGTTCACTTAATGAAACACTCCGTTAATCATACAGAATTATTAGATGAGAGGAAAATGTTAAAAATGAAGCAAAGTTAACATGAATTATTAGATAAGTGTTATGTATTACAAAGGTTGACCATTGCACTCAAAGCTGAGATACATGTTATCAATACCTCTAGTTTAAGAGTAAAGGATTAGAGATTATATTGAACATAATGTAAATGTAACTCTATACTACTAACCTGACTATGATGAAGTATTAACTAGTTTAGAGATTACATTTTACATATACTAGTTTACTCGTAAAGGATCGCAGAGTAAACAGAGCTTTTTATGTACATTTGAAGTTCTGCCTAGAATATGATGAAGTTAAGCACAAGAACTGATTAATCATTTGAAAAAAAGTTTTGCTATATTATGCAAATACTAAGCTTTATTTAAGTAGTTGGAAAAATGTTACAAATATTTCTAGTGAGAGCATAAAGGAGCAATACTTAAAGCAGCTTTCATCCATTGTAATACAATCTGAGGAAAGAAATTTGGATTCAGATACAAAGAAGAAGCTAAGAGAAGAAGATTTTTGATGGCAGTAATTAATTATTTATGGGACTTATGTGATATAGAAATTTAATAAAGGAGTGCTGTTCTTTCAATATGATGAGGATGAGTGCAGTTTTATACAACTTTAGTACTACAGATACATGACTGGAATCACTTAGTCCTGGTAGGCACACAGCATGAGTACAGACTGATTATAAGGTCAAAGTGACTGATGTGCAGTATGAAATGTGTCTGCTAGTCATACTGACTGTACTTTACAGACTGCAAAAATAATTATGCAGAATAACGATAAGCAGCATTTATAATCAGAGAACCGTATTCAGTTTCCTTACATCCTCCCCCATTGGTTATGCTAGTAGGTAAATGAGGTGGCACATAGTTGAACAGGGGTATAACAGAGACCGGTAAAGAATGTAAACCTGATGAAGCCCAAGTGCACAGGAAGTTGTGCCATGTATGAAGTGGATATGGGTGCATTAATTTAGGGTGCTGTCTCATAGTTAAGCTACAAACTGATAAAGATATAGACATTTCATAGACTTGGACACCAGTTCATTACATACAGTATTGTATGGAGGGTAAATAAGTGAGGAAAGGTTGTATATTATGGGAAGCAGCTACTGGAGCAGTAGTGTAGCAGCTTTCAGTACTGCCTTATCAAACGCCAACATGATGAACACAGACGCTTGTTTTGCTGATGGGGGGTATTTGGGAGAGGTGCTTGAAAGTAATGAAACATGAATTAGCATTAATGACAAAGGAGACTGTAGGAAAAGGATGTGGCAGAGGGTGCATACTAGCCAAGTGTGTTGGGCATATAATGATGATTAAAGAACAGACTGGGTTGGCTGCAGTGTGATTTCATTAGTTAAAAGATCTACATGGATTTCACTCTAGGTGACAAAATGCTAAGGCCAGAATAAATAATAACGCCCAAGTGTTAAATGATTTCTCTCCACAATAAGTATAATTAGGCTGTCAAATATATTTCCAAACTCGCAGGATCATAGGAGATTACTACGCTATCAACCCGGAGGTCATTTTAAGCCTAGCCATTTCAACACAATGTAATACCATAGAGGTACTAGTCAATACCAAAGATTGCATTTAGTGATGACTGCCCATGTCCATGAGGGTCGTGGGAGCTATCACCGGTAAGAATTTATGGTGCCCCATCCACTCCTCCAGTTCCCTCTTGTACAATGGCATAGAGGTGCTCGGTTTCACATGAATTGGTGGTCTGTTCCAAAGATGTGGGAGTCGCTGGGAGATGAATCTGTCCCTCCAGCATGTCCTATATGAGTTGCAGGCCATATCTGAGTCCATAGTATGGGTAGCCCTAGACCAATTTGATTTAGGTTTGGGTTACTCTGTAGGTCAGACAAAAGTCTCCCCTAAGAAGTCTATACGATATGGAGTACAATTAGGAAGATTAAAACATACCCATACTGAACAGTAAAGAGATCACACAGCCTAACCATTAAGTAAAAACTACAAGAACAAATGTGCAAACCTAGAGTCTTCACTGTGTAATAATCTTAAACTTCTCATAGTGGAGGCCCATACTATATATGCAAATCACCCCCTTAAGGACATAGCATTTTAGTTACATGACTTTTGACTTTTACTTTTTTAAGTCTTTACTCATGGATTCAGGCCAATAAAGTCAAACCCCACTAGCTGTAGATATGTCATGTTTCACCCATTTTCTAAGCTCATCAGTACAACATAAGTTGACTGTTTGGCTATACTTTTGAAACACATATATGCCATGGAAGAGATGGAATTATGCAACAGCAGCAAAAGTAGTAGCACTGTAGGGGCAAGATGATGCTGATGGAATCAGCATTTATGGAAATGTGTGAAATCCTGAAGTGGTGTGATATTTCAATGGAAATGCACATGCAGAAAATATGCTTGTTCATAACAGCAATAAAGATGATGTTTTAAAATATATGCCCTCTACTTTTACTTTTTAAGGTCCCCTAAATTACCTAAAAATGTATTTGAAGCCCTCCTCTAACCTCACTGTACTGTTAAATTTCTCTATTCTCCTTCTATGTGACCTCTGATGCAGGCATCACTTCTGTTCTTCTCTTCTGAATTGCTTGTTTATCACACATCATAATAATGAGTTCTATGTACTGCACAGAGCACTCTAGCTGTTTTTTTATAGCAGTCTTTAAAGAAGGATAGTGACTTCTCATTTTCTGTTAGTGAAGCTCATTTTGTAGTCCCACGTACACCACCAGTTTTCTGTGCTGCTTTCTCCACACCTTTAATACACTGCTATGACTATTAGCCTTTCCTCATTTCTTATTAATATGCCTCCCCCACTAAGCTATCCCCCCCACCACACACACACACACACACACACACACATACACACACTGTACTTCTCTCCTGGGTTTCTGCTTCTCAGAAGGATTTTTATTTTTACTTTCAATGAAAGCTGCCATTTGCAGACCATTCTTTCAGTCTGATCTCCACTCATTCTTATACATTCTTCTATATCAACTTTGCTACATTACAAGCAAAAGGGCAAAAGTATAGCTTGTAGGGTTGCCAACTGAGAAGTTACTGAATCTTTAACCTCTGCAGAGATGGTTCCTGAGAGAGTATTTGATAATTCCTTGGTCATATCTCTCTGAAGTCTAACAAAATGCAGCAGATAGTTCAGTGACCACAAGGCATGCTTCCCTAGCCTATCACCTGTGAATCACTGTTGGGGGGACGGACAGTGAACTCTCATTGGCTAGTTCCTTCTTTGTGGCTGCCACAATGACCGTGGCATCAACTGGAACCCATTTCCCCCACAACTGTCTGTCTGCAGGTTGTGCCATTATCCTGTTCAGTCTCCAAGGTATGTGTTCTACAGTGTCAGACTCCTTCCATGCCCTCCTAAAGATCATGTCCATGAGCTCATTGGTGGGCAGAGTCACCCAGGAAGTACACGGTTCTGAACTGAAAGCCTCTAGAAGAACCAATTCCTCCAGTGTAAGGTTGGAGGATGTCAGCCACCTCTCTGTTTCAGGATTTCTAGGATGTCTCCAAAGGGAACATCTTCAGGAGGTGACCACGGGAACCTTTTGCCTTCATCAAAATCTGTGTCTTCGGTGACGGACTCCAGTGGGGAGTCTAATTGCTTTCCCTTGCATATCCTTTTCCTGGGTACTTTCTCAGTGGGATGTTCTGGGGAAATCTCAGAAGAGGAAATCAAAATTCCCAGAGATGGAACCTAACATTTTGGTACAGAATGTCCACGTGGAGAGAATTGTTGAGGCTCCAGGTGCTGAGGCATCATGGAGAAATACAAAGGATCTAAGGGGGAAGGTTCCATCAGGATTGCTGAGGCTGCAAACACTCTCTTTGCAGCTTCGAAGGCAGAGCTTGAAGGAGACAGAGAGGGGCTCTGATCCAAGAAACTAGGTTTCTGAATCATCCCTGCTCTCCGATCCATTGGCACCACCCCTGAGGAGGAAGCTGGAGACAAACTGTCCAGTGTTGAGGTGCAGAGGAACAGAGACAGCTCCAAAAACTTTGGAAGTTGAATGCTGCACCCCGGACCCAGCAGGCAGGCTTCGGCTCCAAGAGCTCTCTGGAGTCAAAAAGATCAGAGGTCTCAGAGACAATGTCAGATACAGAGATCCTTGGATCGGAGACTGACGGATTGAGAAGCTCTAAGAAAACAAATGGTATTACAGGAGAACTTGCAGGGGTGGTGTGGTGGAAGGTTGGGCAACCTGACCCAGAGGGGTAAGTGCTAAGGGAAAATCAATCTGCCCCTATGCTGAGGGTATCTTCCTCACCACTCTTTCCGCATCTTCTTCTGTGAGAAGAACGAGTAGAGTAAATGAAGGGGGATGCTACTCTCTGTATATAAAAAAAAAAAAAAATGATGATGGAAACTTGTCAGGTACTGGGTCAACTGACAAAGAACATCTAGTACAAGGACAATACAGAGTCTCCAAAGGCTGTGTCTGATCTGAAGATTTTGTCTGATCCAACTTGGATGTGCTAGAAGCACAAAGTCAAAGGATCCAAAGGAGCAGTCAGATCCTGAATTTTCATTTTTTTGTGATACAGGGTTGAGACCACATGTTTAGCTCTCCTTTTCTGGGATCAGTCTGAGGAAATTTTAATGAGGTGGAAAGCTTCGACTTTGGAGACTGGGATACGGCTTCTCCAAAAGTGGAAGGGATGAGACCTTTTACTATCAACTTATTTTAACATTCAATTAAAGCTCACAGAATAAATATATGGCATATCGAGCAATCTCCCAGTAAGTGTAATGAACCCAAGCATTACACACAAAGCAAGTGTGTATCTGAAAAATGCAACTTATGTCCACATTTGGAACATTTCTTGAAGCCCACAGGTTTGCCACTTATGCTATATATATATATAAAATGTGTGTGTTGGGGGGGGGGGGGGGTAAAATGAAGATTTTTTTTTAGGGACCTGTCCACAAAAACTGCTAATAGGTATGTCTTGGATCCCTGTGCTGATACTATAGGTCTGCATGGGAGTCGTATATTAAGAGGGCAAAACTTCAGTATTTGAAGATGCACATAGCTTTGTGTGCTAGTAGTGAGTTAATAGGCTTTAGGGGTGTATTTGTTTTTGAGGGCTTTCAATAATACAAAAATTTTTGTAAGATTTGCTATAGGCTCAAATGGATATGACAACAAACAACTGTATAAAAGGTCAACCTGCCAAATATCATTGTATGCATGTAACACAAATGCTGGAACTAGATAAGTAACAAAAAAAAGCTGTTATACATAAAAGGTGGGAATAACAACTTTTTAAAATAATGACACTTTTTATATTACCTTTAAATGTAAAAAATAAAGAGTACTGAACTATATTAAAAATATACAGTGCAAGTAGTTGTGGTTCAGGAGACACACATGAAAAGAACTGAGTATGTGAATTTGTTAAAGAAAGGTTTTCAGGGTGGTTATTCAGCGGAATACCTGCAGCAAAGGAAAAAGGGAGTACTTAAATTAATTGCAAGAAGAGCTCCAATAGTGACTGAAGAGGATACAAAAGATAATAATGGCAGATTTGCAATACTAAGGGGCTACCAGCTAGGGAGGAGGATTACACTGGCATGTATTTATATTCCACCTAAAACTACTATAATGGAGCTTAAGAAAATTCTGAGAGAAATAATCAGCTTTCAGCAGGGAATATTACTTATAGGTAGGACTGGAATTTGATTTGCAGTAGTGAAGATGTGACTGTGTGACTGGGGCCCAAAAGGGAAAATATAACAAAGGAGGGTATATTTTTGAAGAAATCTATGAAAATATTTGCACAGAAGATGTGAATTTGGTTATAGGAGTTCGGAGTGAATTTACATATTATTCCCCAAGATACAAACACTGGGCTAGGCTAGATAGAACTTGCATCTCACAGGACCATGTGCATTTAATTGAAAGTTTTGTTATGTATCCCAATAATTATTTCAGATCACACACCAATGATAATTAAAATAAAAATGCAGGGTAATGAAATAAAAATGAGACACTGGTGCTTTTCCACATATACGTTGAAAAGAGAGGAATTTAAGGAATGGGTAGTGGAAATAATTTGGGAGTTATTAGAGAAGACAGAACATTTCTTCTGAAAATGTAGCTAGGGAGTGGAATAAAATTAAGTTAAAAAAATAGGGTGGAAATAAAAGAAAGAGAAATGGTTAAGAAGCAACAAGAATTATTTAGAGGGACTGACAAATGTTAAAGTATCACAGAATAGCGAGAATCTCACAGAACAAGAGGAGGAGCAAATGCGGAATGCTAAACAGGAAATAAAGAATCACTTCAATAACATGTATGAGTTTAGAAAGATTGCTATTAAGCAGCTGTTTTTAGATAAAAACACTGGAGCACAAAAACTTGTAGTACAACTCAGGCAACAGAAAGTAGAAAGGGTTGTCACCAAGCTTAGGGAGCCTATGACAAAGAAGCTAAGAGAACCTGTAGAGGCACTAGAAATATTTCAGAATTTGTATTTACGTCTAGATACAGCAGAGAAATAGGGAAATAAAGAAAATCATGTAAATGTGTATGGAAAAATAAAATATGTCAAGTTGAGGTACATGAGGATCAATTGCTAACAGATAGGAGAAGATGAGATAAAAAGGGTGATGTAGAAGAAATCCACAGGAAAAGTCCTCAGGAACAGATGGTACTCCTGGGGATGTTTGGAAGCTAGGAGGGGGAAAACTGATAAACATCTGGAAGGTTTTGTTTAACAGCATTTTAAAAGAAGGAGAAGAACTAACATCTTGGAAGAAAGCAGTGGTGGCTGTATTACCTAAAGAGGGTAAAGATCTATAAGATCCAGCTTCATACAGGCCCATTTCAATACTAAACCATGATTATAAAGTGTTTGTCTATAATGGCTAAAAGAATGACAAAGGTGATGCCAAAATTGCCGAAAATGGATCAATGTGGTTTTGTGAAGGGGAGGCAAACATTTGACAACATTAACAGAACACAGAGGGAAACAGAATTTAAGAAAATACCACTGTTGTTGGGTCTTGATGCAGAGAAAGCATTTGACAGAGTAAGCTGGGAGTATATGAGCAGGGCAATGGAAGCATTTACATTCCCTGATAAAATTAAAAGGTGATTAGGAGGTGATTAGGAGGATAAATGAGGGATTGAGGGAAAAATTAAAATAGGTGGGTTCCCCTCTGATAATTTCTGTTTGAGCAAAAGAACAAGGGAGGGGTGTCCTCTTTCCCCTTTTCACTGGCAAAGAAAATAAGGGACTCAAATTCAAGGATATGCTTGGTATGGTAGTCAAGAAAAGCTCTATTTGCAGATGATATTATTTCATACCTGATAAAACCAGAAAAGCATATTTCAGTGCTGTGGGACATTTTGAGACAGTTTCAAATCTTTTTGGGATGCAAATTTAATGAAGCTAAAACAAAGGCAATAGCTGTAAATTATGTACCCATACACAAATTGATTCAGCAATATCCATACTTATGGGGACATGACAAAATGAAGTACTTAGAATAGTATGGATTAAAAAGGATTTTGGTATGGCAGCTAAAGATATGTGGGAAGAGACTAAACAAAAGATAATACAAAAACTGAGAAATTGGAAGCTCTGTTATATGGATATGGACAGCAAGATACAATCAGTTAAAATGTTTTTAGTCCCTTTAGTTTTATACTCAAGTCATGCATATTTTTATTAACCAGAGCAGAAGTTGTGGATAGTAATTAACAAAGAGCTAAAGGGTTTTATCTGGGAGGGGAAGACAGCAAAAGTCAAGTGGGATAAAATGATTCTTCCAATAGAACAAGGCAGTTTAGGATTACCTGATTTGAAGGGGTATTTCAAAGCTACACAGTTAACGCTCCTATACATAATAGCACAAGTAGACACCTATAATTCAAAGTGGAAAGGGATGATAAAACGGGGGAAGCTTAAACAAGGAGACTGGGATTTTGGATCCAGATCCTTAAGGAGAACAATAAACATACAGATTATAATATTCATAAAGTAGAAGTATTCTAAGAACTTAGCCAACAATGGAAAGTAGAAAGGAGATTCTGCTGATAGGGATAAAAAAAGGTTATGTACTCACCATAACGTTCCATCGGAGATGTTATACTTCATTTTTCTGCAACCTGTGGGTATACGGATCCATATTGGATCCGAGCCGGCAACTTTTTTCAAGCATCTGCTCCAAGCTCCGAGCTCCTCCCCTTACCCATAATGCCCTACCATCTCCTATCTTCCCTCAGATCGAGTTTGCTGCAACTAACAATATATATGCAACTCAACCCAATAACCAACCTGAAAACAGGATAAGGTCCAGGGGATGGAGGGAGGAAATGTTGCAGAAAAATGAAGTATAACTACTCAGATGGAACGTTATGGTGAGTACATAACTTCTTTATCTGAAGTAGTTAACTTCATTTTATCTGCAACCTGTGGGACAGAGTCCCCAGCTACTCCGATCCTGGGAGGCCCTTATGGAAGGATATTCCTGAGCACAGCAGAGCCAAAGGATGCTCTACCCCTCGAAATCAGATCCAATTTGTAATGGGAAATGAAGGTATGTGAATTAGCCCATATCGCTGCTGTGCAAATATCGTCCAAAGGTACTCTGGACCAAAAAGCAGCAGAAGTCGCCATGGACCTGGTAGAATGAGCCTTAACTATACCAGGAGGAGATAAACCTTTTGCTTTGTAAGCATGTGAAATGCAAAGAGTGATCCATCAGGCTAAAGAAACTTTATAAATAGCTTTCCCCATAAATGCTTTAGAAAAGGAAACAAACAATTGGTCAGTCTTGCGGAAAAACTTTGCTCTATGAAGATAAAACCGAAGTTGTCTATGAACATCCAACAAATGGAGTTTGTATTCACCTTTATTTTGAAAGTTGGGAAAGAAAACGGGCAGATTAATGGACTGGTTTATGTTTGCTTCAGATGCCAGTTTAGGTAAGAAGGAAGGGTTATAGTATGGAGGGAAACCCTATCCTTATGGAAGACCAAATATGGAGGCATGGCAGACAGAGCTTGAAGCTCAGAAACTCTCCTAGCAGATGTAATGGAGACTAGGAAAGATGTCTTCCAGGACAAAAATTTTAAATCCACCGATACTGCAGGCTCAAAAGCAGGGGCTACCAATGCCTGTAAAACAAAAGTAAGGTCCCAAGGAGGTACAGAATCCTTGACAGGGGGCCGTAACATAAATGTACCTTTAAGAAAAGCCTTACACAGCCTAGAGGAGGCTAAGGCCATGTTGTCTTCAACAACGTGAAAACTGGAAATGGCTGCCAATTGTACTTTCACTGTGGAGGAACTAGCTCCTTGCTGAAAGATACCAGACAGGAAGTCCAACACCGCTGGAATAGGAGCTGTAAAGGGATCTATTTCTCTCTGTGAAGCCCAAATGGAAAAGTGCTTCTATTTACTGCAATATAGTTTCCTAGTGGAGTCTTTAAGAGAGGCCACTAGAACAGATTTTACCTGGGATGAAAGACTGGGAGTCCTGGTGATTAATGGAACTGGAGCAACCAAGCTGTTAGCTTGAGGCTGCCCAGATCGGGTGGACGTGTCCCCGATGGATGGGAAATTAGATCCGGGCAGGGATCCAGAACCCACGGGGGAGCTAACAGATGAGACCAAAGGAATGGGAACCAAACCTGACGAGGCCAGAATGGGACAATGAGGATCACTTTGCACCGTAGTCAGCAATATTTCTGAAGAAACTTCAGAATGAGAAGTAAAGGTGGATAAGCATACAGAAGTCCGGAGGACTAAACATGGACTAGAGCGTCTCTGGGGACTTCCACTGGTGAGGGAATCAGAGTGAAGAACTCGCTGCACTTTGCGTTGGAAGGAGATGCGAAGAGATCGCAGCAAGGCTGACCCCATGCCAGGAAAATCTCCTCCGCTACTGACTGTTTCAGAGACCACTCATAAGGCATCAGAATGGCCCGGCTCAATCTGTCCGCTAAAATGTTGGAGCGCCTCGGGATGTGCGTTGCTATCAGACACCGACCGGTGGAAATCGCCCATTCCCACACTCTCTTGGCCTTGCGACATAGAGGGTAGGATCTGGCTCCCCCCTGCTTGTTGATACACCAGACGACCGATATGTCTGACCGAATTGCAATCAATCCGAGAGGGAGGACTGTGTGAAAGGCTTCCAATGCTAAAAGCACTGCCCTCATCTCTAGAACATTTATGTGCAAATTGGTCTCTGTCTGGGACCACGTGCCTTGGACTGTCCTTCCCAAACAGTGTCCTCCCCACCAGAGTTGGGAGGCGTCCATGGTCACTGTGGTTTGGACTGAGGGTGACGCAAATGGGCGCCCTTTTGATATCTCCGGTGAAGTTAACCACCAAAAAAGAGATGTCCTGCAGATGTGACTGATCTTGATCGGAAATTCCATGGGTAGATCTAGCCAAGACCACTGGACAGCCACAGTCCACTGAAGAACCCACATGTGAAGGCGTGCATGCAGGAAAATAGATATGGCGGCAGCCATGGAGCCCACAGCCCGGAGAACCTCACTCGCTTTTGAAGACTGGGAGTTCGCTATCAGACCTATGTGGCCCCTGAGATGTAGAATCCTGTCTGGGGTTAGGAATACCTTCATCTGCAAAGTGTCTAACCATGCCCCAGTGAAGTCTAGAATTTGTACTGGTTGCAAATGGGATTTGTGAACACTGACTGTAATTCCCAGTAGGTCTGCTAACCGAATTAAATAATCTCGGGCCAGACACAAGTGATGCTTGTTGTGTGCAGCAAAGAGCCAGTCGTCCAGGTAAGGAAACACCTGAATACCCTGAAGCCTCAGGTGGGCCGCTACAACTGCCATTACCTTGGTGAACACCATGGGGGTTGTGGCGAGACCAAAGGGTAGGGCCCTGAACTGAAAATGACTGGCTCCCTGTATTTTGATGTGGTAGTAAGTATCCTGAAGGACTAACGAGCACATCCAGTCGCACTCTCGGAGATAAGGTAGAATGAACTGTAAGGTGACCATCCGGAATTTCTGTTTTGCTACCAACGGGTTTAATGTTGACAGGTCTAGAATGGGCCTGAGGTCCCCCGTCTTTTTTGGCACCAAAAAGAACCTTGAGTAGACGCCTAATTCGGACTGATCGGGGGGGACCTTTTCGATGGCTCGTTTGAGAAGCAGCTTTGAGACCTCTAGCGCTGCGGCCTCCCTGTGAGCGGGTGGAACATCCGGGAGGTGTTTTCTAATGTCTGGAGGGGCAATGAAAGGAATAGAGTAACCTTTGGATATTATCTGAAGAACCCAGCGATCTGTCGTAATGGACTCCCATGCCGCTGGGTGTAAGGACAATCATCCCCCGACTGCCTCCAGAGTAGGACAGTCGGGCAGCCCCTCAGGGCTGCTGACCGGGTCTATCAGAAAAGGGTTCCTTAGACCTGAAATTCCTGGGATCCCCTCTACCTCTGGGTCGGTGTCGATCCTGTCCCCCTCTGCCTCTGGGGGAATAGCTGTCCTGAGAATCCTGGGAAAACTGAGATTTTCGGAACCACATCTTCTTCTGCCCTCTGATTCCTAGAGAAGGACCTCTGAGGGTTAGAGAAGCGGACTCCGATGGCAGACAAAGTCTTCCTGTTCTTTTCGCTCTGGACAAGTGTGTCATGTACTGTCTTCCCAAAGAGGGAAGAGCCGTCGTAGCGAGCATTGATAAACGACACCTTGAAAGGGTCCGTGAACTGACACAATCTGAGCCAGGCATGACGCCTCATGGCTATGCCTGTCCCAGCCGCTCTACCTGCTCCTTCCATGGCGTGGGAAAGTAGCTGCATAGATGTATTTGAGACTGACTTCAGAGTAGACATTTTCGCCAAGAACAGCTGTCTGTCCTGCGGCGATAAAGACTCTGGAGGCGACTCAGCGAATTCCGAAGCAAGGTCTCACTGAAGTCAAATCACATGTGCCAAATAATTCAGCGCATGGATAGAAAAAGTCGTTGAAGATTATATGCGCTTCCCAAACCTATCCACCAACCTGGACTCCTTGTCTGGAGGGTGAACTAAGGAACTCTCCTGTGCTAGTTCCTTCTTTGTGGCCGCTGCGACCAACAGAGCATCAACTGGGGCTCCTTTCGACCAGGGTTGTCTATCAGGAGGAGGAGATAAAACCTTGTCAGGATGTTTGGGGATGGGCTCTACAGTGTCGGACTCCTTCCATGCCCTCGTGGTGATGAGGTCCACCAAGGGGTCTGCTGGTGGGGACACCCAGGAAGTAGATGGGCCCATGCCAAAGGCCTCCAGGAACAATGACTCATCCCCAGAAGGTTTGGGGACTGACCAACCTCCCCTCTGGTGGAGGATTTCCATAATTTCTCCGAAGGAGACGTCTTCGGCAGGTGACCTGGGGGAACCTTCTTCTTCATCTAAGTCAGTGGTGAGGGACTCGGGGGAGTCCAAGTGCTTCCTTTTGCACTTGCGCTTGCAGTGGCCCTCTTCAGTGGGACTTTCATTAGGGGGACCACGAGCCGCAGGGGTTTCCTCGGGGAAAATGACCTGGGGATCCTCTGGCATGGGCTGTCCCTGAGACAGGATGAAGGGAGTCATCGCCAAATCCAGGGGGCTGGGGTCTAAATCCCTGGGAGAGAACCCTCTCCACCACTTTGAAGGCCGAGGGAGAAGTCCTCCCCGGATCTGAAGTGGGGACCGGAGCCGAAGACAGGGTAGCCTGAGGTCCGAGGGAACGAGTCAGGTCCGAAACAGTCAGAGCCGAAGAATCCATTCCCCCGGGTCTGACTCCCTGTCCGTGGTTCCGAGAGTCACTCGGATCTGAACAAGTCGGATCCGAGGAACTCAAGGTAACAGCCGGAGTCGAGGTTGGAGGAACTATCGGCGTCGAGCTACCAGCTCTGAAGAACCTCTGATCCAAGAGCCCCGAAGCTGAAACATGGATCGGGGAAGGAGAAATGGGGTGGAAAAGAGGCATGGAGGTTGCCCCTCCAGAGGGACCTGGCAAGTCACCCATCTGAATTTGGGTCTGAAAAAATCTCCACATCATCCTGTCCATATCCATGTCCGATAGGCTCAGAGTCGACCTCGAAGAGGCCACTGATTCGGATCTGGCTGGTCTGTGCAGAGGGGTAGAGGGTCTCAGATCCAAATGTTCCAATGGCTCCGGTGAGAAACACGGTGACCGGAGCCGAGGAGAAATAGGCCTCATGGTTTTGGATGGAGGGCTGAGAAAGAGCTCCCTGTCTGGGGATCTCTTGCAATGCCAGTCTTTTTTTTTCTCCCTTTCTTCTCTGCGTCTTTCCTTTTCCTTCTCTTTTTCTTTTTCATTATCCAGACTCGCTGAGTGAAGATCTGCCCTTAAAGGACCCATTGCCAGACGAAGAGGGAGGTTGAGTCCCTGTCTGGGGAGGTGCACTAGCGACAGAGGCCAAGGCAGAATCCAGCATGGCAATGGGGAGAAGGCCTTTGGTAACTAGCTTGGCCTTATGATCCCCAAGGGCCCTAGGGTTGAAGCCTGAACAGATAGCACACGGGGTGGATAAATGTGCCACTCCTAAACATATCACACACAGTGTGACCATCAGCAGGGGAAAGAACTTGTGGCCACACTCTGTACATTTTTTGAACACAGGCTTTGGCTGGTCAGCCATAGTCCTGCACTCAAAGGTAAAGGTACTACCTTCCCAACAAAAAAAAAAACACACACAGGTAGGGGAAGGGCAGGCCTGACTACTATTCTAATACAAAAAAAAATTTTTTTTTTTTTTTACACTAACGACCAATGCATTACTACAGAAGGGGAGGAAGGGTAATCTTAGACGAGCACACTTAGATATAATCATAAATTTCAACTTACGATCCCTTTTTAGCTCAGAACAAAGGAGACCACGATGCACACTACTGGCGGGGCAAATGAGATCTGAGGGAAGATAGGAGATGGTAGGGCATTATGGGTAAGGGGAGAAGCTCGGAGCTTGGAGCAGATGTTAGAAAAAAGTTGCCAGCTCGGATCCGATACGGATATGTATACCCACAGGTTGCAGATAAAATGAAGTTAACAACTTCAGATCTGCAGTTAGAGATAGGGACAACAGGCAGAAGGTGGTTAGAATTTATTGGAGAAAACTGGAAAAAAAAGAACCAAAGTATGGGGAGCAAATAATTAGAGAGGGAAAGGTAATATAATGGGAAGAGGCCAATAACTTATTTAGACTGCAAGCTAGAAATTTCCTTCCCTATCAAGGACTGATATCAGAGTACAGGCCAACAGAAAGAAATAGAGGAATCTTAAGCAAATGACCAGCACTGGTACAGTTTTTAGTAGAATCTACAACAGAAGCTGCTGTGAAAAAAGGAATAATTACTAGAGCAAATAAAATATTGCATGATAACTGTAAGAATCAATCAGAGAAGGTTAGAAAGGATTGGTAAGAGAAACTGGATAAGCAATTGGCAAAGAAAACATGGGGGATATATGTTTGTCTCTCGAATATGCAACAATGTCCAGAAGATTTAGGATCTTTGCTTGAAAGTATTTACATAGGTATTTTTATACACCAAGTAGACTACAAAGAATTTTTCCTCAGGTAGACAGCAAATGTTGGAGGTAGGATGGGGAAGAAAGAGGGATTTGGGAACATATTTTCTGGGAGTGTAATGAGTTGGCAGACTTTAAAGATTCCCTGCAGACTAGTCTGTCAGAGATACTAGGTGAGCAAATTGATATAACAAAGGAAATGATTTTTTGAGCTATGATACAGAAGTGGAATTGCCTAGACATAGTAAGGCCTTTGATGAATCTAATTATGCTGGATGCCAAAAAAGCAATTACTAGAAAATGGAAATCAAAGTCTAAACCAACTGTACTAGAAGTAGTGAATATAGTACCAGAGATAAAACAACTGGAACTGGGATCTTTAAAAAAGGGTAGGAGCACATTACATAGTAAAAAATGGGAAATGTGGGAACAATACATGCAGAGGAAAATGAAATTTAAAATAAGGCAGGATTTGAATGAGCTAAGTAATGTTTGACTGACAATGACTGGATAGATTATAAGTGATGCATAATGTTTCAACTAAAATTTTGTCAATATGGTTTGCGATGTATAATGTTTGCAACTAAATTTATGTTAATACAGTTTGTTTTCATTTATATAAAAGTATGATTGCTTGTGTCATACATAATAATTTAAAGATGTTTTTGTTAAAAACAAAAAAAAAAAATAAGGGAAATTGGCTAGCCTTAAAATGGCCTGCAAGGGCAGCTACCCTAGTACTTACCTATGAACCAGAGGTGTTGCATCCTTACAAGGAGTCTAATATATTCAGAGAGCATACAAAATGTAGAAAAGTATCGTTAGAGAAATAATGAGCTGTTTCTCTGCTCTTAGTATCACACAGCTCAATGTGAAGCAACTGTTTCTCTTTTTCAGTACCCTATGGAATGGATTCCTGGGCAGGACAAGCAACCCCCCAAAGCCTGGTGGACTCTGTACTGAGGTACGTGATTGCCCATCTCTCTCAGTCTGCAGTTGTCTTCTGCAGATGGGAAAGCAATGTGTCCTCCAGAACAGCTGTACTGTACTGCCCGCACTAACAAAGAAGTTATGTACTCACCATAACATTCCATCTGAGTGGGTAACTTCATTTGTCTGCAACTGTGGGTATCGGATCCGTCCTCGGATCTGAGCCGGCAGCTTTACCTAGCTAAAGATCTGAGCTCCTAGCCCCTCCCCCTACCCATAATCCCCTGCTACACATCCCCTATCCTCAGATCGAGTTTGCCTATAGGGACTCCACAAGAACCTTGAAAGAGGCCAGTAACCTACTGCCTAACAGAATGGACAATCCTCTCCTTGGTTAAGAAGCACGAAACTGGTTAGGGGGAATGGAGGGGGGGGGTCGGTTGCAGACAAATGAAGTTACCCACTCAGATGGAACGTTATGGTGAGTACATAACTTCTTTATCTGAAGTGGTTAACTTCATTTTGTCTGCAACCTGTGGGACAGAGTCCCCAGCTACCTAGAAACCTTGGGTGGCCCTCAAGGAAGAATATTCCGGAGCACCGCGGAGCCAAAGGAAGCCCTACTCCTGGAAATCATATCCAATTTATAATGGGAAATGAAAGTATGAGAGGAGGACCAAGTAGCTGATGAACATATGTCATCTATAGGGACTCTAGACCAGAACGCTGCAGACGTAGCTATGGATCAGGTTGAATGAGCATGGATTCCCAAAGGTACCGGTTTGTTCGAAGCTAAATAGGCTTGAATGATGCATTGTGAAATCCAGTTGGCTAATGTCACTTTGGTAATAGGCTTACCAAAAGAAGACTTGGCAAAGGACACAAACAATTGAACAGATTTACGGTTAGTCGCTGTCCTGTACAAATAAAAATGCAGTTGTCTATGCACATCCAATTTGTGTAATGTGTATTCCCCTTTATTCTGAAAATTGGGAAAAAACACTGGCAGATTAACAGACTGATTAATATTCGACTCAGGGGCTACTTTAGGGAGGAAGGAAGGATTAGTCCTGAGAGAAACTCTGTCCTTATGAAATATTAGATGAGGGGGTTTCATAGGGCTTGAAGCTCAGACACTCTCCTGGCCGAAGTAACTGCAACCAGGAAAGCTGTTTTCCAAGATAAAAATTTCAACTGAGCTGACACGGCCGGTTCGAAAGGAGGGCCCATCAAAGCCTGTAGGACCAGTGTTAAGTCCCATGGTGGGACCGCAGACTTAACTGGCAGTTTTAACAGAAAAGTGCCTTTTAAAAAGGTTTTGCAAATCCTGGTGGAAGCCAGTGATCCTACATCATCCCCCACATGAAAATGTGGGATAGCTGCCAACTGTACTTTAACCGTAGATGCACTGGCTCCCTGATGAAAGATATGGGACAGAAATTCAAGAATCGTCGGGATAGGGACAGTAAAAGGGTCCAAGCCTCTGTCTTTGGCCCAAATGGAAAAACGTTTCCATTTACTACCGTAGATTTTTCTGGTAGAAGGTTTGTGTGCTGCTACCAGAATGGCTTTCACTGGTGACGAGATACCAGAAGTCCTTGCTATCAGCGGAACTGGATCAACCAAGCTGTGAGCTTGAGGTCGCCCAGGTTTGGGGGTTGTAATCCCGCAGGATGAGAAATTAGATCCGGAATGGGATCCAAGATCCAAGGAGGAACTACACTGAGACTGCAGGTAAGGGAACCAGATCTGGCGAGGCCAGAATGGGGCTATGAGGATTATCTTGCTCCCCAACCGATGGGCTTTCTGCAGGAACTTCGTCATGAGCGGAAGCGGGGGATAAGCATAAAGGAGACCGGGGGCCAAGCATGAACCAGAGCGTCTCTGGGGCTCTCCCCATTGGGGGAATTAGAGCAAAATATTCACTGCACTTCGTGTTTGATGGAGAAGCAAAAGATCGCAGCAAGGTAGACCCCATTTGAGGAAGATCTGTTTCACTACTAACGGGTTTAGAGACCACTCGCACGGTGTGAGGATCAAGCGACTTAGCTTGTCCGCTAGGATGTTGGCCCAGCCCGGAATGTGCATTGCTACCAGAAAGCGGTTGGTGGAGATCGCCCATTCCCAAACTCTCATGGCCTCTCGGCAAAGGGGATAAGATCCGGTTCCTCCCTGTTTGTTGATGTACCAGACTACAGCCATGTTGTCTGACTGAATTGCAATAGTTCCCGGAGGAAGAAGGTCTTGTAGGGCTTGCAACACCAAAAGCACCGCCCTCATCTCCAGGACATTGATATGAAGAACGGTCTCTGAGGAAGCCCACGTGCCTTGGACGGTTCTGCCCATAGCATGCCCCCCCACCCGAGGCGAGAAGCGTCCGTGGTCAACGTGGCTTGGGGCTGAGGCATGACGAACGGTCTCCCCTCTCGCAGCTCCTGAGAGTGTAGTCACCAGAGAAGGGAGTCCTTGCAAACCCTGCTCAAGGGAATCGGGGTGTTCAAGGGGTGCAGCAAAAGTGACCATTGGACCTGAAGAGTCCATTGAACCCAAGGCTCTCAGGACTAATTCCGCAGGTGGGGCTGGGGACTGGAGAACTGCCAAAACATGAAGAGACAAACAAAATATATTTTTTATATTTCTACATTAAGAGGACTGGAATATCCCATTTAATGGCAGTAGGTGATGGCCTGGTATATCGGAGTTGGGAAGCACATAAGAAAGATGCAAGTGCAGTTGTTTTATTAGTCAGAGGACTTACAAGCCAGTTTCCTGTGTTTTAAGTGCCTGCATAAATTTAGTGTCTTTGCACGCCTCTGCCCATCATGCAGCAGTAGTTAGTAGTGCCTTGCATAGATGCAGACACCTAGAAACTAAATTTTCCCTATAAACCACCTCCAGTACTAGTAACTTAATGAGTATAGAGCAACTACTTTTCGCTTTGAGTATGGAGCAGCTAGTCTGTGAATTGAGGAGCAGTGTCCCTTGAATTTAGTATTATATAGTCTAGTCTAGTCTCTAGCCCCAAAAGCAGCCTTAGCTAGCCAACTATTAACGCCTCATGCACCACACCCATGTAGCTCACCCAATAAAGGGACTGACATCATGGATATGTATTTTCCCAATTTCTTTGCAGCTAGTTTGGTGGATATGGGTATATTGAGATAATGTAACAAATGTCTAATGTTCACTGTCAACCATACAACCCTCAAAGAAACAAATACAGTATATGAGAAATGTACATACACAATGTCTCTGGAGGCAAAACTCTTGCTTACAAACACTCATAATTACAATCTGGTTTTCAGAAACACATGCTGCGGTAACTAAAATGCAGTCTTCCCAAACCCTAAATACCTCCCACAAATTCTACCTGCAAAAATTATTCTCAGAAAACACACACTCAAGAGAGACAACATTTAACACTGCACATACAGCCATATTTAGTGGAGTGTCAACTACCAAGCCAATAAGGCAAGCTAATACACTACCCAGGACTCTAGTCATAGGGGACTCCATTGTACGACATACAGATGCCCAACTCACCAGGTTGAACAAGTAGAAAAATCACCATCAGTTTGTCTATCAGGAGCAGGATCCATCAAGTTACACATGAACTCAAGTCACTGCACCATAGGTACTAGTGTAATTCAGTCACAGCCCATGTAGGTGTAAATGACCTGAGACATCCCTCCTGGACTATATGAAGAGAGAGATTATGGAGCTCTCAGACTGTGTCCCACAGGCTGGCATATGCCTACCGCTGAGCAGCATTCTACCTTCATCAAGGATCATACCACAATATGAACAGAAGATGACTGACTTTAATAATTGGTTTAGTTTTTCAAGCCATTCTCGGGGGATTTAATATTTATTAGAATGAGATGACATGGTTAATAAACCATGTTACTTTGCTGAGGATGTTCTACAACTGCACCTGTCCCCTCTCTAGGCTTTTGAATATTTTCTAGAGCATTGTCCTCCTCCATGGAGCATTTTAGGCAATGTCAAATTGACAAACCTTCCAACATATTAAAATATAACCAAGGAAATCTAAAGATATTACTGCTCAATGCCAGAAGTCTAAAAACAAGAAGCTCCACTTCCTCCAAGCTCTCGTCACCTTGAAGAATGTGGACATCTGTGCAGTTACTGGGACATGGGAAAACACAGAGTACCCCAGCAATGCAAGGTTTCAGTGCCTTTCACACATTCAGACCAGCAGATGCACAGAAAGGAACTAAAGGTGGAAGTATTTTGACCTACATCAGTAACAAGCATATCTCTACGTTGATTAAACAGGATGACACACTCAAGTTCCTTCACATCCAAATTACAATAGACAAATTCCCATAACATATCCTAGCAAGCTATAGATCATGCTCTATGTCCCACAAAACCCATAGCTCATACTTAGACCTATTGGAGATATTCACTATTAAACCAAATATCATACTCTTGGCTCTTGGGTAAATTTAATTATACCACTATAAACTGGGAATCCTATATGACCCGAAATCTACAAGAACAGGGAATCCTAGACTTTGCAGTTACAAACACCCTAGAACAGTTAATGCATATGCCTACTAGAGATAAAAACATACTGGACTTGGTACTCACAAATATGGGAGAATGCTGTACCTCCTGACCCCCCCCCCCGGTTCTGTCATCACTGGTAATACTAGTCTCCTTCAAAATAATAATTACTTCTGCATCTCCAGCAAACCTTTTCACAGTTAGAAACTACGTCAAGGCAAACTACGGTTTATTAAGTGATAACCTGTCAAAATTACAAGATCCTCCAAATGCATATAACACAGCAGCCTAGGTGGAATTTCTCACCAAAGCTCTGTACAACCATGTCAATGATTGCAGTCAGGCTACTTTGCCTACCAGAAATAAGCTCAAAACTAATTCAAAAAACAAACCACCCTGGTGAAACTCAAAATTAAATAGGTTGTACAACATAATGAAAAAGTCATAGGTAAAATTAGCAAGTGTAACACCAAAACAGATAAAAACTCGCTCATCAAACTGAATAGACAACTGAAGTCCAATAAAGCAAATTTTGAGTTAAAGATAGCATCCCAGGCCAAAGACGACCATAAGGTCTTCTTTAGCTATGTATGAAACCTCAAAGCCAGTAAACAATATTCTGCAGAACTGTTTGTAAATGGAGCCACATTCAGGGAACCAGGAGATGTAGCAAATCTTCTGGCTGAAAAATTCTGCTCAAGCTTTACCTCCCTCTCACCCCCAGCCATCCTCAATAAGAAATACCATCTAATATAATCCCTCCAAGTATCAGTTGGAAGCAGGTCCTAGATGTGCTCTCTAAGGCCAAGAATATAGTTTCCATGGCCCCTCTAATATCCCAAAATGACTCCTAAATAGCCTAAAATATGATCTATCAGGGCTACTGGTGTCACTCACTCAACCATAGCCTCTGCACAGACTTTGCGCCACATGAATGGAAGATTACAACAGTCATCCCTCTGCACAAGGGTGGACCAAGTTTTAGTCTCATATGCAAAAGTCATGGACAGAAATATTATGAAAATGATTACCAACAACAGAAAACCTACAAAGACTGGGCCAAGCCCACATGGGTTTTGTCAAAGGCAGCTCATGCCTACTGGACCTAGTGGACTTCTTTGAGAAGGTCACCAAGGCAATGGCTGAGGATAACATGGTTTATACTGCCTACCTTGACCTTGCTAAGGAATTTTTTTAACAATATCCCACTTAGGCATTGTAAACAAAATCACAGGATGGGTATTGTAAACAAACACGCAGAATTAGGCATAAATCCCTATGTAACTCGCTAGATAGCCAACTGGCTCACAGACAGGACCCAGGAAGCTAGGATTTGAGGGACCACCTTCACAAAGAGGGCAATCTCCTGTGCAGTCCCCAGGAGTCTGCTGAGTCCAGTGCACTTTGACATCTATTTTTCAGAAGTCAAAGCCAGTGTCAAAGGCCTCTGACTTACCATGTTTGGAGATGACCAATGTATTTCTTAGGTTGCAAAAAAATGTCACTCAGCTTCCAAGTAAGAGCATGGTATCTAGGTCCAGGCAAGTCACTGTGCCACTGTATTCAGCCATCATCAGACCCATTATTGAGTATAGCGTCCTCTTCTGTATGTATCTGATCAGCCACATGCAACAACTGGAATGTTCACAAAGGTTCCTCACACAAAGAATACAGGGAGTAAAGACAAATGTCCTATGAAGAATGCATCCAAGTCTTATCTTTATACGCTGCTTCCTACAGACTGCTAAGAGATGATTTATGCCTGGCATACAAGGTATCCTTAGATCCCACTTTGCTGGACCTTTTGCATATCCACAAAACAAACAGCATCTAAACTACTAGATCTAAGGATTTAAACTTTGCTTGCAATTTAAATAGGATATGTTAGAAGGACAGGTATGTATCTCAGAGAATCACCATTCTCTAAACAGACTTCACATACATTTGAAGCAGAGCTCTTCCCTAACGTTATTCAAGCTCACCCTGGGCCATTGGATGGGAAATCAGAATTTCAGTCCTGGTCTGATACCTATGTCTCTGATGGAGAGAGATAGCTGCTAATTCATGCCCAAACCAACTAACATACACCCCTTAAAATAACCTCTAAGGCAAAATAACTCAAGGAATACATTTGGGTTGTATGGCTAGGCTTATGAAGGCCCCAGTGGTCATTAGCCTAGTATACACCTATGAACCTATGTCTGCTACATTGCTGTATGATAATGATGCATCTCAAAGTACATTTTTCACTTAACATAGGCAGCATGAGAAAATTATAGCATCTCCACAACAGAGGTCCTAAGCTACTGACAACAAAACAGAAGAATAGTGTATCATCTTGCACCCTTCTACTTAAACTAACAGAAACTGGGACTGAAAGTTATTCATCATTTATTTTTCACTACCTGTTTATGATGCTTGATCCTATCTTAGCAAGTAATGGATGAAAGGCACAGAAACAATCCAGGAAAAGATGCCAGTTCACTGCATAATGTTGCATGTGCTCATAAGCATGCATACACACACCCAACACCCACACACAACTATCTACCCATGTACAAGCAATTTAGAGTGCTGTCAGTTCATTAATTGACATGCATTTAGTATTTTGGAGAAATGGAGCTGAATTCATACTGCATTTTATGGCCTCCCTGTAAAGAGGAAGCATTTGGCATGCTGTCGGTATCCGTTCATATTGTCTGTGCACTGTTGTTTTTCAGTGCTGAACTACAGAAACCAAAATACCTGTGTAGGGCTTATCTCGTAGGAGACTTGATACTCAAAACTGGAAACAACCTGTTTTTTTTTTATTATACATTACATATTTTCAGAGTAGTAAGCATGCATATGGAGCTGCATCAGAAATGATAAACGGGAAGAAATGTTCCAGTCTGCATAAGTATCAAGCAGAATAGACTCTGGTCGAAGTAAAAGTAGCCATTTAGCTTGCACATAAAAAGCAGCAGCTTGTTTTGGATTAGAAGAGGAGAAACTGTCATGTTAGTTTGCCGGACAAAAGAAAATTTATATTTCACCTGAAATACTGCCATCGACTGCTGGTCAGTTCCTCCGTGGAGGGAGCAGCATCACCAACTCTGTAACAGCACAAGTGGTTAGAGTCAACATAGATATGAAAAAAAAAAAACACAAGCTGGTGTTGACTAGATGTTACTAAACTCAGGACCAAATGAAGACAAAATGAAAATGAACATGAAGTGAACAATGAAAACAAATCTGAAGAGTGCTAAAACATCCTACCCCTTACACTGTATAATGTTACATAACAACCAAGGTCAGGGTGTACTGTAAACTTGGAATAAATGGGCTGTCTACAAAGGCAAGAGTTTTCTCCACAACACTTGCCAAGCTATAATACACAGCTCAGTAAATAATATATTAAATGGTTATAGGAGAATCCCTGTACATTTATTACCAGTGAGCATCCATTTTGTTTAAAACTATGAACCTATCTTCATTAGCACTCTTCAAGAAAAATCTTGATGAGTGGATGGGAAATAGGAAATACACCCCGGGGATCCTTTCTGTGTCTCTGCTCAACAGTGGCACAGGAAAATAACCTTCTTGGGTGGCGTAAGCCAGGGAACTTTGTTGGCTAGGCTTACGTAGGCCCTTGGGTCGATAGTCTAGTACCTACCTATGAACAATAAAAGACTCGAATAATTAAATAAAATGCACACTCACCTTCTTTCAGCTTTTCTTTTACAAAATGTTACAAATTACACAAATGAAGCAATTCAGCTGGCAAGTATCACCATATGGTCATCAGTTTTATGGCTGCATTGTTAGTTTTCACCTTTCAAAAGTCACACCGTAAGCAGATTAACAAACTTAAATTCATGATGTGGGATTGAGTGTTGACAGGAATTGAGCTGTGTGTTTGACGGGGCAGAAAAAAGTACAGTTTTGTACCTACCATAAATGTAGATGTTCGAAGATCCACATTGCTGCAGTCCTAACACTTGGGTAGTCCGCTGTCCACGGTCGGCCCGAATATCAAAGTATAAGGCTGACGTCGGTCAGGGCGCATTTAACTGACGTCAGGACGTCAGGGTACAAATGCGCATGACCGGCGTCATATCCTCAGTCTTTTCTTGCCCCAGATGTCAGAAGACCTTAAAAAGAAAGGTCAAAACCAAAAGACAGCAAACACATAACCAACCACCCTTGCACTAACTATATGTACAATAGATATAATACACACAATATGTACAACCCAACCCACACAACCACCTCCAAGTACAGAGGGAAGGAGGGAGGCATTGGACTGCAGCAATGTGGATCTTGAACATCTACATTTATGGTAGGTACAAAACTGTACTATGTTCTTCATCTCACATTGCTGCAGTCCTAACACTTGGGTAGAATCCCAAAGCAGAGATAAGGGAGGATGGCTAACTATAAGGAAGCAGGAGCTGCCAAAATGCCCTGCAAAACCGCAGTGGCAAAACCAGCCCTGGACTTAGAGTAAAGTGGCAGGTGATAATGCCTAGAGAAGGTATGCACAGAACTCCAAGTAGCTGCCTCTAAAATATCCTTGGTCGCCACTCCCTCAAAAGCTGTGGAAGTGGCAGTAGCCCTAGTGGAATGAGGCCTAATCCCAGCTGGAACTTCCTTGCCATGATGGGAATAACAGAAAGCAATGCAAAACCCAATCCACTTAGAAATAGTTTGTTTTGACACAGGCTTGCCCTGAGAACTCAAAGCAAAAGAAACAAACAACTGCTGAGACTGCCTGAACCCTTTAGTTCTGTCCAAATAATAACGCAACTGCCTGTGTACATCCAAAGTGTGCAAAATCTTTTCCCTTTATTTTGGGGATTTGCATAAAAAGTAGGCAAATGAATAGTCTGGTTTAAAGCCACACTAGAAACCACCTTAGGCATAAAGGAAGGATTAGTACGAAATGATACCCTATCCTTATGGAAAATCAAGAAAGGCTCAACTGCCATAAGGGCCTGCAATTCAGAAACCCTTCTTGCAGAGGTAATGGCCAATAAAAAAGCAGTCTTCCATGATAAATATTTCAACTCAGCAGTAGCTGCAGGCTCAAAAGGTTGTAGAGTGAGTTTCTCCAACACAAAATTGAGATCCCAAGCAGGAGTAGGAGCTCTTCGTGGGGGTCTGATATTCTTTGCCCCTCTGAGAAATTGCTTGAACAAAGGATGAGAAAACAATGGCGGGTCACAATCATAGTGAGCTGAAATTGCTGCAGCATGAACTTTAATAGAAGAGAAGGACAAACCTTTGTCCAGTAACTCAGTAAGATATTGAAGAGCCACACTTAAATTAGGCTCAGAAACATCAAAATCCTTTGCTGCACTCCAAAATAAAAATCTCTTCCATTTATCTGCATACACTTTCCTTGTACTAGGCCTTCTAGCTTCCAAAATCACATTCAAAACTTGTTGTGGAAGTTGAGACCTTTTATGGTTCAAAACAGAATATGCCAGGCTGTGAGGTGAAGAGAGTGAAGTTTGACATTGAGCAAATGGTTGTCTTCCTGTGACAACAGGTGTGGAATCAAGGCAAAGGCCATGGAGGCTTCCGTACTAGACTTCTCAGTAATGGGTACCAGTGCTGTCGAGGCCAATCTGGAGCTATTAAAATCATCCTTGGCTTGTCCTGTCTGGCCTTCAGAAGTACCTTTGGGAGGAGAGGCAGAGGTGGAAAGGCATACACATGAAGATTGCTCCAATTGAAAGAAAGAGCATCCACTTTCCAAGCTGTGGGATGAAACCTTTTGTGCAAAACTTTGGCAGCTGATGGTTTAGTGGAGAAGCGAACAGATCTATGTCTGGAGTTCCCCATGACACTGTCAATTTCTGAAATACATGAGGATCCAATTTCCACTCGTGGGGATCCATAATTCGCCTGCTCAACACATCTGCTAAGGAGTTCTGTGCTCCTGGCAGAAACCTTGCCTGAAGATTGAGCTGTAAACTGAGAGCAGTCTCCCACAAAATCATTGTTTGCCTGCATAGAGGATAAGAATGCGTTCCCCCTTGCTTGTTGATGTACCACATGACAGTTGTGTTGTCTGTTAGAATCAACACCTGTCCTGGAAGAAGGAATTCCTTGAAAACTATTAATGCAAACTGGACTGCTAACATCTCCTTCATGTTGATATGTAGATGTTGTAGTCTGACAGGCCACTTGTTTTGTATCCATTTTCCATTCTGATGAGCTCCCCAAGCTTTGTCTGAGGCATCTGTCGTTAAAATCTGACTTGCCTCTGGCCGGGTCACAGAGAGTCCCTTGTTTAGGTGACATTCCTGAGCCCACCACAAAAATTCCTTCTGAATGCAAGGTATTATTGGAATGACAGTGTCCAGATCCTGGCAGTGCTGTGTCCATACATTTTTGAGATACCATTGTAGCTTCCTCATATGCAGTTTGGCATTGGGAAGCACCAGAATACAAGATGCCATGAACCCTAAGGCTTGAAGGACTGTCCTTGCAGTCAGCCCGGACTGATGAGATAGTTGATGGAAGTAAGGGATAGACTCTTTTGTTTGTCCGGGGTTAAAAAGGCCATCTGGGCTGCTGTATTCAGTCTCACACCCAGAAAGCACATGTCTTGAGAGGGTACTAGACTGGACTTTATTTCGTTCACAGAATACCCTAGGCATCTTAGCACTGCTATCACATACTCCAAATGACGAAGAAGCTCTTCCTTTCCTTGAGCCAGAATCAGGCAGTCGTCCAAATAAGGATAGATCTGTATTCCTTTTAGTCTGAAGAAAGCTATCACTGGAGCCAGAACTTTCGTGAACACTCTGGGCGCAGTAGATAAGCCAAAGGGCAATGCAGAGAACTGATAGTGAGAAGTCCCAGCTCGAAAATGCAGATACTTTCTGCAACTGAGTCTGACAGGAACATGAAGGTAAGCCTCCTTGAGATCCAAAGTTACCATCCAATGATCTTTGCCCAGCAGAGGTAAAAGCTGCTGCAACGTCAACATTTTGAACTTGGGAATGTCCAGATAAGTGTTGAGGATAGATAAATCCAAAATTGGTCTCCACGTGTTCCCCTTCTTCGGTACTAGGAACAGGCGAGAATAAAATCCTAGGCCCACTTCTGGCAGAGGGACCGGCTGTATGGCCCCTAGTTGGAGCAACAGAGAAACCTGTCTGTGAGCCTCTATTCTTTGTTGAGGAGGAACGCCTGGCATGCCTTTGAAAGGAGGCAAGGTATGGAAATAAAACCTGTAGCCGTGGTGTATGATATCCAATACCCATCTGTCCTGGGTAATTAAACTCCAATTTTCTTTGAAGAGTGCCAACCTTCCTCCCAAAGGTGCTGCCAGACGAGCAGGCTCTGGCAGCTGAAAAGGTAGGTCATTGGGTCTGTTTACGAAAGGACTGACCCCTGCCCTCACCCGAAGCCTGTGCAGGAGAACTCCCTGTTCTAGGCCGGAAAGAGCCCTGAGCTCTGCCCTTACCACGTCTAGAGCTACCCCTAGACTGGGAATCATAAGAAGGATACGTCCACCCCTTAGTAGGCCAATTTCTACTAAACTTTGGAGGCTGGACTTGCAAAAAATCTTTAACAGTCTGCATAGACTTAGCCTTGTCTTCCATTGTCTTTAAGACTGTCTCAACAGGAGGCCCAAACAACACGTCAGATTGTAAAGGAGCATCTAAAATCCTTGTTTTAACATGTTCAGACAAATTCTGATCCCTCAGCCAGGCGTGCCTGCGAAGAACAATCCCAGTGGCAGCCACCCTAGACGAGGCCTGTACAGCATCAAAACCACATTGCAAAGAATGCTTACCCACCTGTTCAGAAACATGGACTAAATCTTGCAACTCTTTACAATCAATACCAACTGCCAGAGCATCAACCTTAGACTTCAATTGTGAAAGGAGATAGTTTTGGTATTTCAACATGTGAAACTGGCAATTCAGAGCCCTTATAGCAAGAGTGGAAGAAGTATAAACTTTCTTTCCCCATCTATCCAAGGCCCTAGCCTCCTTATCTGTAGGAACCGGATTCTTAACAACAGAAGCCTTAACACCCTTAGGCCCCTGGCTAACAGTTTCTGGGTCTGCCCTAGGACTTTTAAACAGATACTTGTGAATGTCAGGCACCCTGTAATACCTATCCGGTTTAACAGGAGCAGGAGGTAAAGAATCAGGATTAAGAGAAGCCTCTGTAAAAACATCTTCCACTACATCCAAAACAGGAGGTATAGCCAAAGGCCTATGCTGGGGTAAAAACAGAAATTCCCTAAGCCTTTTCCTGGAATCAGAGAAGTCCTGACCTTCCCACTTAAAATGCTCCCTCATGGAAGGAAGAGTTTCAGAAAAAGAAAAATCCTCAGAAGGAGTAGCAGAAGGAGTAGAATCATCCACATCAGAATCAGAATAAGGAGAGTACTCCTGCAAGTCTTCAGTCAAGACTCTGAAACATCTGAAGCTTGCTCAAAACCCCCCAGCTCAGGCTCCACCCTAGGTCTCTTAGCAGGAGGGGGCATAGAACCCCTAATCAAAGTAATCAAATCTTCTGCCATTTTAAGCATATGCTTCTTGGGCATAGTACCTGAAGAGCTAGGGGTAACACCAACTGAAGCCAAACCTGGCCTGCCCCTGGGAGAAGCCTTAGTAACAGAAGGAGAGGGCCTAACCACCTTAGGAAGGGAGGGGAGTATAGTAACCTGAGAAGCCCCTTCAGCCTGACTTGCCTCCTGAGAGGCCACATCTTGCAATAATAAAGTTTCACTCTGTGAACACAAAGAAATCTCAGGTGGAGCCACCGGCTCCACCGACACCTCTAAAGAACCGGCGTCCGGCACAGACGGTTCTTCTAGCCTAGGCTTAACTGTCTTGTCCTTGCGCTTCTTCGAGGAAGCGGGCGTCGGAGCATCCGACGGCATTTTATAATTGCACCGCTTCCCAAAGACTAACCTTGCACAATCCAACCTTCTCTTTATAGTGCGGTTATTAAATCTAGCACAAGAGCGACAGCCAACAACGTCGTGCTCAGGCCCTAAGCAAGGAATACACAAAGTATGATAATCTTTATGCGGTATCTGTTTCCCACAAGAAACGCAATTATAAACTTTTTCTGACATCCGGTAAATGACTGAGGCAAGAAAAAACAAAAATATTCCCCAACGGGGTACTTAGCCAACTTTGAACTCGGTCTGAAACTTCTAAATAGAAAAATCTCAGAACGCCAACCGGCACTTGCAATGCTGCTTCTGCATCGGACCATGCGGCAAAAAAGACTGAGGATATGACGCCGGTCATGCGCATTTGTACCCTGACGTCCTGACGTCAGTTAAATGCGCCCTGACCGACGTCAGCCTTATACTTTGATATTCGGGCCGACCGTGGACAGCGGACTACCCAAGTGTTAGGACTGCAGCAATGTGAGATGAAGAACATCATGTCACACGTTGTTAAAGTAGCTGCATTTAACAAAGAAAGCAAGGTATTAGTGTAGTACACTGGGAAAATTGCTAAGCTGGGGATAAGTATGAAGTACTGCAGATCCAGATGGTAACAGTCATTCAAGGTAACCTTTGCATAAAGGAGACTTACAATCTTCTTTAGACAAATTCAGGCATGTTATGAGGATGACTTTTTTCATCTGCTTAGTAGTCCAATCAGTCTCCAAGATGATAATTTAGAATATTTTACTAACAACCTATTTAAATAACTTAACAGGGGAAGGCAGTATTACTATAGAAGGAAGTATCAGTCTCATTTGAAAAAAAAAATTGCAAGCAGGAAAACACCAAAGTAGTTCGCTATAAAAATGGAAGAACTGGAGTATATGGTGAAAAATCAAGAGCAGTAAAGGCATGGGAGGACCAACTAGGTGATTTTATTAACAAAGGGATGGAGTGAACAACACCCATAGCCCGGATAGAAGAAAGTACTGTTGTGTACCTACCATAAATGTAGATGTTCGAGTGTATTCACTGTTGCAGTCATTACACTTGGGTTATCCTGCTGGCAGGCTACTCGCAGTCGGCCTGAATTCCAAAGTCTTGGCCTGGCGTCGGTTGCTGTCGCCTCTTCCCTGACGTCAGTGCGATAGGGGTATAAAAGATGCAGCCGACGCCATCTTCTTCAGTTTTTCTTGCCCCAGATGTCAGGTGCCCCCAAAAGGGTAGGCTAAAAAACATTGCTAATAAAAGCATGCACTAAAATAAACAATATCTTCATCTACAAGCAAATAAACCACATAGGTTGTATAGGATAGAGAAGTACAGATAAGTCCCAGCAAAGAAAAGGGGGATGGTGGGATGGTGGGTGGGTAACCTGGACTGCAACAGTGAATACACTTGAACATCTACATTTATGGTAGGTACACAACTGTACTATGTTCATCGTGTTTCACTGTTGCAGTCATTACACTTGGGTTGAATCCCAAAGCTGAGGTTGGGCGGCTGGGTCTAAATAGAATTAGGAGTGGCTATAAGGCCCTGCAAGACTGCAGTGGCAAAGCCTGCTCTGGATTTAGAGTAAAGAGGCAAGTGGTAGTGCTTAGTAAAAGTGTGCACTGAAGTTCAAGTTGCAGCCTCCAAAATATCCTTGGTTGGTACTCCTCTGAGGAAGGCTGCTGAGGTGGCTGCTGCCCTGGTAGAATGTGGTCTAATGCCCTTAGGCACTGATGTATCATGTTGAGAATAGCAGAAACGAATGCAGTGTCCTATCCATTTTAAAAGTCTGCTTTGAGATAGCCTTTCCTTGTGGTCCTGCAGCATATGCCACTAAAAGTTGTTCAGTCTTTCTGAAAGCTTTAGTTTTGTCCAAGTAGAAGCGTAGCTGTCTGTGTATGTCCAAAGAATGCAGAAGTCTCTCCCCTTTATTCTGCGGGTTTGGGTAAAAAGTAGGCAAATGAATGGTTTGATTAAGAGCCACACTGGACACTACCTTAGGCATAAATGTTGGGTTTGTCCTTAGAGAAACCCTGTCTGGATGGAAGACAATAAAGGGTTCCACAGCCATTAATGCCTGTAACTCTGAGACTCTTCTTGCTGAAGTTATTGCTAGGAGCAGAGCTGTTTTCCATGATAAGAATTTTATCTCAGCTGTATTGGCTGGCTCAAAAGGAGGCAGTGAGACTTTTTCCAAGACAAAATTGAGGTCCCATGCAGGTATTGGTGTTCTCCTTGGAGGTCTTATGTTTTTAGCCCCCCTGAGGAACCGCCTAAGCAAAGGATATGAAAAAATAGGCAGGTCTGTATTGTAATGAGCTGAAATGGCAGAGGCATGGATCTTAATTGATGGGAAGGATAGGCCTTTGTCCAGCATCTCGGTTAGATGTTGTAAAATCTGAGGAATATTTGGAACAAGCATGTCAATTCCTTCTGCCTGGTTCCAAACACAGAATCTCTTCCATTTTTCTGCATAAGATTTTCTGGTGCTGGGCCTCCTGGCCTCCAAAATGACATCCATAACCGCTTTAGAGAGAGGTGTATTCTGAATGGTTACAGTATCCACCATGCAGCTAGATTTAGAGTTCTGAGTTGGCTGTGCAGGATCTGATTGTTTTGTTGGGTCAGTAAATGAGGAATTTGAGGCAATGTCCAGGCTGGGCCTTGGGACAAGCTCCTTAGGACTGGGTACCAGTGTTGGCGTGGCCAATCCGGGGCAATAAGAATCATTTGTGGCTTCTCTTGTCTGACCTTTAGGAGTACCTTGGGGAGGAGAGGCAGTGGAGGAAAGGCATATACTGTAAGGTTGTTCCAGCTGAATGACAGAGCATCCACTTTCCATGCTTGTTTGTGAGAAGTCCTTGTGCAGAATCTCTGAAGTTGGCAGTTGTGAGGGGAAGCAAAAAGATCTATGTCTGGGCGTCCCCATTTCCTTGTTATCATGCTGAAGATTTGTGGATCTAGTTTCCACTCGTGAGGGTCCATGAGGTTTCTGCTTAGTTCGTCTGCCAGAGCATTTGTTTTTCCTGGCAGGAATTGTGCTTGCAGGTGTACTTGGTAAGTCAATGCTGTGTTCCACAAAATCATGGCTTGTCTGCAGAGGGGGTAAGAATGTGTTCCCCCCTGCTTGTTTATGTACCACATGACTGTGGTGTTGTCCGTCTTTATCAGCAGCTGTCCTGGATGAAGTAGGTCCTTGAAGGCTGTCAGAGCATTTTGTACAGCTAACATCTCTTTTTGATTGATATGTAGATGCCTTTGGCTTGGGGGCCATGTGCCCTGAATACATTTTCCTGCCATGTGGGCCCCCCCAGGCATAATCTGATGCATCTGTTGTTAGTGTTTGCCTGGCTGTGGGTAAAGTGAATGGCTGTCCCTTGTTGTGGTGACAGGCCTGTGCCCACCATCGAAACTCCTGTTGCAGGCAGAGAATGAGTGAAATTAATGATTCCAGGCTGTGGCAATGTTGAATCCAAACAGTTTTTAAGTACCATTGTAGTTTCCTCATATGCAGTCTTGCATGTAGAATTAGCAAAATGCAGGAGGCCATGTAGCCCAGAGCCTGCAGAATTTTTCTTGCAGATAACTGGGTCTTTGTTGCCATGTTTTCAAAGTAAGAAGTCAGTTGCCTTTGTTTGTCTGGCGTGAGATAAGCCACCTGGGCAGTTGTATTTAAGCTTGCACCCAGGAATATTATCTCGAGAGGGTACTAGTTTTGATTTCTTTTCGTTTACTGTGTACCCTAGGCAAATTAGTAATCTTTTTACAAACGCCAGATGCTTTAGTAGAATGTCTTTGGCCTCTGCTTGAATAAGGCAGTCATCCAAGTAGAGATATATTTGAATTCCTCTTTGTTTGCAAAATGCAATTACTGGTGCCAGGCATTTTGTGAAGACCCTGGGCGCAATAGATAAGCCAAAGGGCAGTGCAGAGAATTGGTAGTGCAGTGAGCCAGCTATGAATCTGAGGTATCTTCTGCAAGATTGTCTGATTGGGACATGCAGGTATGTCTCGAGGTCTAAAGTTACAAGCCAAGCCTTTTTGCCCAGCATGGGCAGAAGTTGCTGCAGAGTCAACATTCTGAATTTCGGAACGTCCAGAAAAGTATTTAGAATAGACAGGTCCAGAATCGGTCTCCATGCTTTGTCCTTTCTTGGTACTAAGAAAAGTCTTGAGTAAAATCCTTGTCCCTGCTCTTGTCGTGGCACTGGCTGAATAGCCCTCATATCCATGAGAGATGAAACTTGGTTTTGTGCCTCTGCCCATTGATTGTGTGGCAGGTCTGGCATACCTTTTGCCTTTGGAAGGGTGTGAAAGTGGAACCTGTAGCCCTGAGAGACTATATTTAAGAAACATTTGTCCTGGGTAATCATGTGCCAATTTTGTGAAAAAAGTGCTATCTTTCCCCCCAAAGGTGCTGCCAAAAGATAAATGCTTGGCATTGGCAGAGGGAAGTCATTGGGACTGTTTCCTATATGGCTGTGTTTTGTCTTCACCGCTTTTGGAGGTAGAAGCACCCCACTGTTTGGGCCTGTATGAGCCCTGGGGCTGTTGTCTGCCTCTAGGGCGTCTGTATCTGCCTCTTTGTGGCCTGTCCGACACGGGAAAGGACCAATTTTTAGAAGGCCAGTTCCTGCTAAATCTGGGTGGCTGCACCTGTAAGAAATCCTTCACTGTCTGCATAGATTTAGCTTTATCCTCCATTTTCTTTAACACCTCTTCTGCCTTAACACCAAACAAAGTATCATGCTGTAATGGAGCATCCAATAATTTTGCTTTAACATGATCAGGCAGAGTCTGTTCCTTTAACCAAGCATGCCTTCTAATGACAGAGCCTGTTACAGCAGCCCTGCAAGAGGCTTCCAGTGAATCATAACCACATTGCAAAGTATGTTTTCCCACTTGTTCAGCTGCATGCAATAAATCCTGCAATTCCTTATTCTCAGCACATTCAGAATTTGTCAACATTTTCTGTTTTAACAGAGACAGTAAATATTGTTGATATTTAAGCATATGAAATTGACAATTTAAAGCCCTTACAGCCAAGGCAGCAGAAGTGTAAAGTTTTTTCCCCCATCTGTCCAGTGCCCTAGAATCTCTATCTGAGGGGACAGGGTTTTTTGCAATAGCAGCCTTGACCCCTTTGGGACACTGTGAAATAGTTTCTGGGTCAGCTGCAGGGTTTTTATATAGAAATTTATGAGAATCTGGCACCCTGTAGTATCTGTCTGGCTTAACAGGTGCAGGAGGTAAGGAGTCGGGAGACGGGCTGGATTCTGAAAACACATCATCTACAATGTCTAGAACAGGAGGAATAGCAGTCTGTGCTGATGTAGTAAAAGAAAGTCTCTGAGCCTTTTCTTATAATCAGAATAATCTTGGCTCTCCCAGTGGAAATGCTCCCTCATGGTATGCAAGGCTTCCCCAAATGAGTAATCCTCAGGAGGAGAAGCTGAAGGAATAGATTCTTCAGCATCAGAATCCTCATAGGGAGGAAGAGAGTATCCCTGTTCTGAAGAGGAGTCAGAGGAAATGGAAACCTCATCAGAGGAATCATATTCAGTGTCTTGCCTAGGTCTCTTATCAGGAGGGGGATGGGAACCCCTGATCAAAGTAATTAGGTCTTCGGCCATTTTGAGCATCTGTTTCTTAGGCATGGAAGGCTATCCTGGAGAGTGCTGTACTTGTTTCTTTGTCTTTAAAACTGTTTTAGTCTTTGATGCTGAAGCTGGCTTGATATAAAGCTGTGTAGGTCTGAAAACACCCTCAGAAGCCGATGCCTGCTCAGCGGCTCCGGACCCATCTGAGGGATTAGTTTCCAAAAGCCCAATACCTTGAGTATCCAGAGGCCTAGCTGTCTCCACGTGGGAGTCGGAGGCAGCCTGTGGCTCTGAGGTAGCAGTTGTCAGGGGCTGCAAAAGCGCCTCACTGAGAACTGGCGACTAGCCTAGAAGAGGCTTCATTGTCGGTTTTGGACCTCGGATGCCTGTCCTTTTCTTTTTCCTTGCGCTTTTTATGAACTCCGGTCGTCGGCTGATCTGACGGCATTTTGTAGTTAAACCTTCGGCCAAAGTAATGAAAAGCAAAATCGTACCGACGCTTAATAGTGCACTGGTTAAATCTAGCACAACACCGACAACTAGCAATGTCATGATCAGGGCCTAGGCAAGGAATACAGTAAGAGTGAAAATCCTTATGAGGTATTTGCTTCCCACAAGAAATAAAATTGTTAACTTTTTCTGACATCGGTCTGGAGCAAGAAAAAAGTTTCCCCAACAGGGTACTTAGCTTTATAGAAGACTTCAGATCTGAAATTCAATTTCGAAAATCTCAGGAGTCGGCCGACCAGCACTTGAGAACTGCTTTTGCTTCGGGCACTGAGCGGCAAGAAAGACTGAAGAAAATGGCGTCGGCTGCATCTTTTATACCCCTGTCGCACTGACGTCAGGGAAGAAGCGACAGCAACCGACACCGGACCAAGACTTTGGAATTCAGGCCGACTGCGGGTAGCCTGCCAGCAGGATAACCCAAGTGTAATGACTGCAACAGTGAAACACGATGAACATCTGCAATAACTTAGTGCCATCAGTGGTTGACACATACATGAATAATTTGGCAGGCACAAAAACTCAACATGCACAGGACAATGAGCTAGTTAAATGAGGGACTGCATGAGGGACACGGGGAATAAACAGCAGTGTTAGAACTCTATGTAGGAACTACCAAAAGTAAATACTAAACTGCAAAAAGGGTAGAGGGGAGGTACTGTGACAATCTTTACTGCTCAGAAGCCCTTTCTGAATGTGTTGTTTGCGGAATCTACCCTTCCACTTCTGAGCAATTAGTAAACCTGAGGTCATGAAACTCTTTAGTCCACTTCCTGCCTGAGGCCAAGAGTAATGGGATGTCTTCCCTCCTGTTAAATTGCTACTCCTCAATGTCAGACTACTTACACCGCTATACAGCTAACATGTTTTATACTCTCTGGCAGACCCTCTGTTTTTGGGTAACAAAGCCATTTAACAGTCATGGTCACAGCCAGTCAGTGCCACCACCCTATCCTCATTAGTGACTCCCCAATGTACCTCCTTTTAGAGTTCAGAACTTCAGTCTAGACCTTCAGTGTGCCCACTGAGGGCAAGGACTACTTCCAAGGAATGTGGCCTTTTCAGCCATCAGCATGTAGCCTGGTTCAGGGTGACAACAATTCAATGAGGCAGGGAAGAGACTTGGGCACTGTTGGCAGTACAAAATGGACACAGCTTGACTTCCACAACTCATCAATAAATGCCAGCCACTGACATCCCAGGAGAATGTCCTCTGCTCCAGTAGGCTGGCTATGCTCAATTTCACACTTACTACTACAGGTGAATTCATCACCTGCCCTAGAAGCATACAATTATTCTTCCCTCTCTAAAGTATGCAGTCTTCAAGGACACAGAGCTCCAGGCTAACTCAAATTTAGCCATTTTGGCAAAAATCTTTGAAGATTTGGTGTATGAACAAATGGACTCATTTCTTTAACACAGTCTAACTGCTTCGGTATGGCACATTGTCAGGGTGGATCACAGTGTGCTTTACTGTCAGTTATGGACACCATTTACAGTAACACGAGAAGGGGTCACCTAACAGCAGAGTTTTTTGTAATGCCTGGGAAAGCTTTGGACACTATAAAATAGTCTCTTCTTTTAAACAAACTTAGAACCCACCATTTGGAGAAAGGCAGTTATTGTGGCTTACTGATTAACTTAGTAACATTACTGCCAATGCCTTCCCTGAGGGAACACATTCTGACCTTGTTCAGCCTCAGTTAAATGAACCGCAGGGCTCTACATCTTGTGCTTTCTTCTGTTATGCAAGCTTCACGGCACAGTAAAAAATGCTGACACAGCCATAAAATTACTTTCTCCATTGGTTTGCAAACTAGCTATCTAACAGATCCTAAGTAGTGAATATTACTGGGCCCTTTGTGAATTGTAACTAGTGGGGAACTGCAGGGATCAATGCAGGGAACTCTCCAGTTTGGCATTCATTCTGCAGACATTAAAGCCAATATACCTGAAGTGTAGTTAACCATTCCCTCACCACTGCTGAATAAGGATCCTAACTGACCAGCAGATCACTATTCTTACTAAAGATAACACCTGTAAATGTTACTGGTGATGTCAGGTAACTTTCACAAATGTTTTAAAATAAGTTTAGACAGAGTTTAGTAGTCACAGACAGTGGTGAGGGAATTTTACCCATTTGTAGCAGAAGTTGCTACGAATTTGTTGAAGAAAGAAGCAGGATGTTGCAAGGTTGTTACATTTCTGGAAGCATTAAAATGTAATGAGGCATTGCTGGGTGGCTCACTAAAATTCCAAAAGCTTATATGGTGTCCATAAAGGATATAAAACCATTATTGCATCTGTCTATCCACATCTGGTGAAGTCTACTTGGTAGAAACAAAAACGCTGTTGTTTTAAATGTGTATGCGTTAATGTATGTGTATTTCATAGTAAAACTGCACAAAGTGGATCCGTTTGGCTGGCTTCACCTTTCTTGGGTACCCTGGACTTGGTTTTGGTGTTTTGTTGGTGCCTTTTGCTGCTTTTTTGTACATTTAAAACAACCACTAAACAAGACTCATTGGAGGGACAGGTTCCTAACTCCACATATTCCCACCCTGTGGAATAAGTTACCACTATAGGTCAAGTGGAATACCACTTTGTCTGTCTTTAAGGCTAGTCTTGATGACTGGATGGCTAGACATAAATTTACACCACAGATGGCTAGACATACATTTACACCAGAGTTATAATGTATAGCCCTGCTTAATTTGGAAGGTAGGCACTATTAAGTACTCATAAAGGGCGGCAAGAACCTTTAAGTGTGTCTGCTTAAACATGTATATGGCTAGGCCTCTTACGGTTCCCAAGATCAATTGCTTAGTATTATTGCTATGTTCCTAAATCAGTCTGGCAATGTGCAAGATTTTCATAATCCCCAAACTTGAATATGCTTACAAATACATTTTACTTTTCCTAACTTGTCGTTCCCTGCTCAGCATGTCACAACTACAGACATGCCTTAACAAAACTTGTAGACAAGTGTCCATCACCAAAAATAAGAACTTCCCATAACTATAGATGTTTAAATGATTCACTGTTGCAGTAATGCTGAGGGATGGGCTGTATTCTGCCAAGGATATCATACATCTGGCCAGTATACCAACGCTTAGGTTCTGCTTCCTCACAAGTCACACATGCATCCTTAGACCTAAGCATGGTAGCTACTTAAGGGATGTGTGACAGCAAAAATCCTCAGAGCTTTCTTGTCCCAGATATGGTCTGATACTTGCAGCTTCATAAGTAAATACAAAGCTAGCTGCCCTTTTGGGACATTTTAAGTATAGCCAGTTTCCCTTTTTTGTTTGATTTAACTTATCCCATTTGGTTAGATACTGGTCTTACTCATCCCATGGCTGATACTTATTTATAACTCCTAATGGGAATAACTGGGATCATACCACATATAATTTGTGGGGACCCATGCATGGAATAAAGCATTTAGGAGCTGCCTCTGTTCATTAGTAGTACAGGGGACAGTCCTTGGGTAAATTTTCTGTTTCCCATCCATAGATCCAGGCTGCACATCAATATGGACAGGGATGAACTTTGTTCCAGTGCAGCGGTACCCTCTGGGAGATATATCTGTCCCTCTAAACCATTCTATTGATGTTGCAGAAATGGTTAAGATCCCTACACTGAGTATTTCTGATGCTGTCTGACTTGCTGATGTGCAGTAAATCTATCAATATTGGCTTGGAGGATGCCTTGTATGCCAGACAGGTAGCCTCTTAGCAGTCTGTAGGATACCCAGTATAGTGACAGAGCTTTGAACTGGTCCATTATAGGACATGGTGTTTTGCCTTGTATCCTTTTTGTGCAGTATCTCGAGCGCTCTAGTTGTTGCACGTATACACTCAGAAAGTGGCATTATATTCAATGACTGGCTTAATGAGGGCTGAGTAAAGTGGGACAATGACATCCCTAGATCTAGACACAATCCCTTTGTTTATAAACTGCGCAATATAGAAGGACTTTCAAACAACAATGGACACATGTTGGTCAAAAATTAGGTCCCTATCCATGTAAGTTCCCAAATCATGAACAACTGGATCAACTCTTAGGGGCAAATTGTTAATGTGGTAGTTCCCTGGGATAGATGACTTCCCAAAGGATGCAATCATGTAATTTTTGGCATTTCAGTCCATAATTTTGGCACCAATTATTTATTTTTTGCAAATCTTCCTGCAGGATGGTGAAATCATTTTAGGATTCAAAGACTGCTTCTTAGCTTGCAGTCATCTGCAAACTCAGTCAGCTAGAGCCCATTGGTATTGCTTTTACTTCAGAAAAGTAGATGCCAAAGAGGGGACGTCTCAGCACAGATTTCTGGGGGACACCAATGGTGACTGGCCTCTTTCTGGAAGGAGCTTCCCCTATTTTGGTTTCCTGCATCCTATCTGTGAGCCAGCTGGTAATCCAGTGGGTAGCCTAGGGTTTATTCCCAGTTTATTTAGTTTATCTCCTATGTCTGAGTGAGGAATCATGTCAAAAGCTTTTCTGACTTGTTATAGTGGTTAGACCCAGATTAAAATGGATGGGGAGGAAATACAAAATAGACATTTCACCTATCTGTACACATTCGACCTCACTGATTGTTTTTGACAGAAAACCAGTTGAGGGGGAGTAGCAGCATTCCACTGAATTATGTGACTGACCCTCACTTCAGCTCTGTTGGTCTCCAGTTACTATAGCTGTTGTGGCTCCAATTTTAAAATCAGTTTGCCACTCCAAGACCCAAGTGATACTAAGATTGTTTCTGGGACAGACTCTGAGCTGAGGTTGTCGCTGGGCTTGGAGTCACTTCACTCACCTACCTCTAATTTCCGCACACACCCTTAACCCTACCTGTATAACTAATCTTAATTCCACTACTTAAAACTTCACTAAACAACTACCCATTTAGAAACTCCTCCCCATAACCAATCTAATCCCTCCCACTCAATTTCCCACCCCAATTAGATTAGATTTTTCAAATCTAGGTGCTTAGGATTTCCCTCTCTCTTCCCCCCTTGGCTGACCTGGTCTGACTCAGATTGTACTCTACAGTCCCCTTCAAAACGGTGTCTACAGGACTGCAATCAGTTTCTCTCAGCATTTAAACAGACTGTACTCTACAGTTCCCTACAAAACGGTGTCTACAGGACTGCAATCAGTTTCTCTCAGCATTTAAACAGATTGTACTCTACAGTTCCCTACAAAACGGTGTCTACAGGACTGCAATCAGTTTCTCTCAGCATTTAAACAGAGTAGGTTGCACACAAAAAGCATTTGTTAAGCTTTCACTTACAGTGCTTTGTAATTAAGCAGGTCACCATATTGGTCAGCCATAGGGCTCTTTTTTTTCTACTTGAGTGTTTGCCTCCTTCCCCTGTAACTTAAGTAAATTGACTCTTACATTAAGAGCTATAATACTTACCTTATAGCTTTAGGACACCTTAGGAAACCTTGTAAACTGCAACAGCCTGACATTTGAACAAGTAACCCTTGTAAAAATTCCCAAAATTGTATACTGTTGGTCTGTCTTTCCTGATAAACATAAGTGAAATTACAGTGCTGAGTGCAAGTAACATTAAAATTAAAGTACTGCGTGCAAATAACACAGTGCTGAATGCAGATTTTAGGCCCTTACATTCAACTTACCTCTGGTGTGGTGTCTTGAGTCAATCAGGGTATTCCCTGTAACCACTCTTACTGCCTTCTCTTCTCTCCCACCCCCCTCTTTCCTCAAACAGGTTAAACTGCTACAATTCAGTACAGGCATCATTTTCAAATCTAGGTGCTTAGGATTTCCCTCTCTCTTCCCCCTTTGGCTGACCTGGTGTGACTCAGAGTAAGTTTCTTCATTGTATGGAGTTTTTTTGTGTAACTGAATGACCTGCTGCTAAATTCTGATTCTGTACAGACTGCTCTATTTTTTTTCCAGAGGCTCTAAGTAGCTAGTGATTTTACTGAATTTTTGTGGTAATATTTGTGTTTAAACTGAACCTGTACCTAGAGAAAGTGTATAATCAGAGCTCCTACTTGCTGTATGTGTTTTTAATGTTTAAAATGCACACACACATTGAAGAAGTGCTTTTATGACTTGAATAACTTGGGCTAGCTATACCTGAAGTGCTTTTACTGGAAATTTTCCAGTTGTACAATTGTGAACAATTTATTTAGTTTTTTTTGGTATATCTTTAAAATCTGGCAAGTCTTTATTTACTGCATTGCTCTCTTGCTTAGGTTTCTTAGCTATAAATCTTAGTTCATTCTGAAGTATGCTACTTTACCCCCCCCCCACCAAACCTTTCTGAATGTATTATTATAAAACAACTGCCTGTTGTTGCCTTCATGCTTACCCTAGAATCTCTGCTTTTCTCTTTTCCTAGTTGTACTCTACAGTTCCCTACAAAATGGTGTCTACAGGACTGCAATCAGTTTCTCTCAGCATTTAAACAGAGTAGGTTGCACACAAAAAGCATTTGTTAAGCTTTCACTTATAGTGCTTTGTAATTAAGCAGGTCACCATATTGGTCAGCCATAGGGCTCTTTTTTTTCTACTTGAGTGTTTGCCTCCTTCCCCTGTAACTTAAGTAAATTGACGCTTACATTAAGAGCTATAACACTTACCTTATAGCTTTAGGACACCTTAGGATACCTTGTAAACTGCAATAGCCCCGCTACGCTCGGGCTGTCTTCGCTCCCCTCCCTGCCCCCAATCCCTCCCGCTCCCAGTACCTCTAAATTTATAGTACTGTAGCCACGCCCCCACTTTCTACATCCTATCTGCTTTCATCTGGGATAATTCCACCCACCCCCATTCTTCTACCTACATTTTAATAGCACCTATTAGCTTTCATCTGGCATTCTCCCATCCCCCTTCCAGTACCTTTACCTCACCACTCTATCATCTGGTGTTGCATCAGCAGGTAAAACAGTTCCTTAACTCACTAGCTGAATCACAGATAATGATATACTCCTCTACTACCCACCCCTCTTGTTCGCACCATACCTCTTTACCTTGTATGAAAACCAGCTTCTCACGGGATTTCAGGTCCCAAAAGGCCATACTATCACCCCAGCTGTAAATCCTTCCACCTTCAACCATACTTACAGTACCAAATCCTATCCAACATCTTGTTCAGTCTATCAACATCTCAACCCCAGGCACATTAGCTCTAGATCCAAACACTACCACAAACTAATAAACAAATTCCTGAAGTTCATCACCAAGTATAGACTCAACCTAATACTTGGTGGTGATATTCACCGCAACCCTGGCCTAGCCACTTCAGATACACATACCCCCTTCTACTTGCAATCTAAGCTACAAACCTACAATTAATAGGCCAACTAACTATCTCCTAGCCTGTCATCTCAATATTAGAAGCATTAATAACAAGGTACATGAATTGCATGCACTTCTGGATGTCCACTCCCCTGAGATTCGCTGTTTATCTGAAACCTGGTTAAAACCAAACACTAAAGACAATGAAGTGTTACCACCTGGGTACAACATACACAGGCTGGATCGTGCTTCGAGGAAGGGGGGTGGCGTAGCTGTATTCTATAAATCTGAGTTGAATGTCACCATAGATGTAATACAACCACCTCAGATTAATAACTCAGAGATTCTTGCCACCAAATTGCAACTTAATAAAAATAAATGCATTATCATCATCTGTATGTACATTCCCCCAGGTAACAATATATCTACACTTGAAGATATCCTGCACTGGCCATCATGTCACTACCCCCAAGAAACCCTACTACTTGGAGACTTTAACATAGACTAGGGCAACTGTTCCTCAGAATCCCCAACCACCCATATTAACCTGCATGCATTTACACAAATTATATCCACCCCTACCAGGATAGGTAAACCCAACCAAAAAGAAAGCATACTTGACTGGGTACTCATAAATAGTCACCCCCAACTATACACCTCTGATACCCTCCTTGATGGCCTAAGCGATCACCTTCTCACATATGTAATTAAGCACAAAACCATTAATTCCCAACAACTCTTACTCAGAAAGGTTAGAAACAATAAAAACTTTGACCCTGCCAAATTCCAACAAGAACTAAAGTCATGTAATTGGTCGGTTCTAAAACACCTCCCCTTAGAGGAAGCAGTAGCATACTTTAACAACAAATTCCTTGAGATCCTTGATTTGCATGCACCTGTTCGTTCAAAGAGAACCAAGGCAAAAACTGCGCCATGGCTTTCTAAAGAGTCTAAACTCAAAATGACCCTTAGAAACAAAGCAAGGGCTTTATGGCGTTCTTCGAAAGACCCTCAAGATTACATTAAATACAGGCAATCCAGGAATGAAACCAAAAAATCAATTTTACAAGACAAACAAACAATACTACTGTAATTTACAGACAGTAAATCAAAATAACCCTCAGAAGTTTTGGGCAGGTTTAAATAATCTACTACATCCTGGACAAACTTCAACCCCAATCCCTGCTACTATTGATAAAACCCCTGAAGATGTTTCTGACAGTTTTAACAGATTCTTTACTGAGACAATTCAAGCCCTAGCTAGCCAACTACCTCCTAGCTCCCCTGGTCCTGAAAGTAGCACCCCTAGAAACCTACTCGCATCCAGCTTCCAACCAGTCACCACTTATCCGTACCTTGATCAAAAAATTAAAACCCACTACACTTTCTGCTGATCAACTCCCTGCCATGTATCTACAAAAATCAGCTGATGCTATTGCTTACCCTGTCTCAGTACTAATCAATCGAACCATAGTAGAAGCTAAAATTCCCACCATATGGAAAATATCCTATGTAATCCCACTTCACAAAGGAGGCAGCTCTACTGAATTCTCCAATTATAGGCCAATAGCTATACTCTCTCCACTTGCAAAGATTATGGAAAAATGTATTCATAGATAACTCATGCACCACCTAATCCAGAATCACCTTATGGCAGACACTCAGCATGGCTTCCGTCCTCATCACAGCACTACTTCAGCCCTCCTAGCCTTTACCAACACCATAAACCATAACCGCAACAATAATTATATATCCTCAGCCCTCTTCTTGGATCTTTCCAAGGCATTCGATATGGTTGATCACCAACTTTTAATCCACACCCTGCAAACATTCTGTCTAGATACTAGAGCCCTTCAATGGTTTCAATCCTACCTGAATGGTCGACAGCAGGCTGTCCTTTGGCAGAACAAACTCTCTAACCTTCTACCAAACACCCTTGGAGTACCACAAGGCTCTATACTAGGGCCCTTGCTGTTCTCCATCTTCATTAACGACCTTTATGCTGTCATCCCAAAAGTCAGCTGTATCCAATATGCTGATGACTCTACTCGGATTTGCTCAGCCACATCTCCAGTAGAGTTATGGTCAGCTACCTAAACCACCTTTAATACAATAGAAAACTGGCTTTCTGAACATCATCTGATCCTAAATCCCAAAAAAAAATAAAATGCTGTTATTTTCACCAACATGTAGGTCTACCGCTTTCACCTTAACCATAAATTCAAATGATGGCACAATAATCTCCCCTGACCCCTCTGCAAAACTATTAGTTGTCATCATAGACAATAATCTAAAATTCGACCTACATGTTAACCAAACTATCAAAACCATCAATAAAAAACTAGGGTCACTGTACAGAATAAAAGCCTTCCTAACCCCTCCAGCTAAAATTGCCATAGCTCGCTCTCACCTTCTTTCAACTCTTCTGTATGCATCCCCTCTACTCACGAATTTAAACAAGACTGTCCTTAAACTCTCAATTTGCTACAACCACATTGCCAGGTTTGCCACTGGGCTGCCTTTTAGGACACATCATTGCATCAATCTAAAGCAGCTTGGGTGGCTTGAACTACCCGGCCTAATCCAGTATAACCAACTGATTATGGCCTATAAAATCCTCTATAATCCAGACAATACTCCTGCACTTAAAAATATTATCACCCTCTATAACAATCCTAGACCGCTTCGATCCTCTAACAAACTACTAATTCAGACTAGCAAAATTAATAAAACAGCCGGTGACTCTCTCTTTGCAAACTCTGTAAGTAGATCCTGGAACTCTCTTCCAGCTGATATTACCTTACTTTCCACCTTAGATCAATTTAAAACTAGACTCAAACAACATTTGTCACTTAACTGGCTATGTCAATGTATCAAGCCTGGCTAACTCTCTCTAGAATATGTAAAAATCTGTTAACCAGTTTACTGTGTAATTTAATTTAATCCTGACTTGCGCTCAGGATTAACTCTAACCTGTGGAACTTGTTTAACTTGCTTACTTATGTAATCTCTGTAAATAGACTGTTTGTAATATGTAATGCTGGTATTATGTAATGCTGTATCTGCTTACCCTTGGAGCTTTTTTTCCCCGGGCTTCCACTGAAAATGGACATGCATCCAGTCGGACTATCCTGGTCAACAAATAAAAATAAATACAAATAAAATAAATAAAATTATAACCTCCTCCCCTATCCATCAACTTCTACTTCCCTCTCTCTCACTCACCCTGCCAACCCCACTACCTGCAATCAGACCTCCACCCATAATTCCATCACAATTTGTATTTACTCAATTGCTACCCCAACACTATTTACAGTAGCTCCCTACATATTTTCGAGTACACTCCTTCCCTGCTATAAGTACATCAGTGCACCTAAAAAATCACACCTTACCCTTTTTTCACTTTCTCATAGTACCACCACCCAATAATCTTGCTATATTCTCTTACATTCCTTTCAGTATTACAATAATCTACATGCTACCGATCATATGCTCTTTCACTAACTTTCCACCTTACAAGCTATCATTTTGCCTTCAAATTTAACATCACAAACCCAACATTTGGCCTCACAATTAGATAAGACTTCTACACCACCTACAACAACACATCGCCTGTATCTAACATCTTCCTCATCATTTGTCTTAAACATAAAATTCTGCACTGTCACTACCCTTATACAGAATAAGGCAAATGATCATATCCATCATCAAAATGCACTCAAAAATTACACTACACAACTCAAATTCCTGTGTGGGGACATTCACCCCAATCCCAGCCCTACAAGCCAAAATTTAAACCTAAAAATGACCAACATAGTTAAGCAACATGACTCAGATAATTCATATCCTTTTGTCAAAATACACCCCTCTCCCCCTTGATCCTATAATACAAACATGAAAAAATTATCGATTTGATCAAACATCCACAGCCAACCAAACCCTACTCGCACAGTCACCCTCTTGTCCTACTAAACTAAATCTAACAACATTAAATCTCCATACCACTTACGATAAAATCAGAGACCTGTATGCCTGGATATCACCTACAACCCCAGATATCTTAATCCTCAATGAAACCTGGCTTAAACCCAATATAACTGATACAGAAGTGTAACCTCCACATTACATCATCATATGAAATGACAGACTTTACAAAAAAGAGGTAGAGTAACCTTACTCCATTCCCAGCTCATATAACTAAGTCTCCCACACTGTCACCCCCAAATTTCAAACAACTGAAGTACTTATAACACTATTAAAGCTAAACAGTTATCCTTCATGAATAAGCAAAAAGAGGGACTCTGGCAAACTTCTTTTCCCTAGTTCTAGATCTCTCCAAAGCCTTCAGTATCATCTCACATAGCAGATCTTACAATAAAATGATTCATCATGGCATATCTGCTCTACACTGTTTTGTGTCACACAGGTAGCTTTTAAACCAAACAGTCAAATGGCAACATACCTTTTTCCTTTACCTCCATTATACTGCTGGTGCATCACAAGGTTCAATTCTTGACATCCTTCACTTTAACACTTTCATTAATAACATTCACACCTCTACTAGGCAAGCATTACTTATACAATATGCTAGTAACTTGACACTAATATGCTCAATGAAAAATTTGGCACATCTTCTACAAACACACAAAAAGTCTTCACCTCTGTTGAAAACTAGCTTCACAAAGCCCATCTACTGCTAAACCTTAAAAAATCTACTCTTATTCCTCCCCAAACCCCATCAGAAAGATAAATCCAGTTTTAAAATAGTCTCACTAAACAATACAGAGACAGAAGTGGTATCCAAAAACAAAACTACCTTGTGTGACAATTGGCGACGATCTTAAATTAAAATTTGAGCTCCATGTGCAAAATAATGCAAAAGAAAATCATAAAAATTAGGCATGCTATATAGGCACAAACATTTTCTAACTCCACAAAAGCCACATTAGCAAAAACTTACCTCCTTCCCACTCCTTACTAACCTACAGGCCTCTGTTAGAGTCAGATTCTAATTATGATACAACAAACTGACTAAATTTGATGGCAATAAATATCACACACACACACACCCATTGCAAAGCCCTCAAAATTTTGAGCCAACTTGAATTAACATAGCACCTTGACTCTGTCCAGCCAGCTGTGGCCCACAATATCATATATAAACCCATGGAATGCCCAGCAGTAAATTCTATTTAACCAACCTACCACCCAAATAGAACCCATCATTAACATGACAAGCAACTCCTCAACATCTGTGAACCTCAAAAATCAAGTGAAAAGAGCCTCTACTCTTGTTTGGACATCACAAAATGGAATACTCTTTCACATTCTAATATATTGGTAAACAATTATTCTTTCTTTAAACACCACTTGCCAAACTATTGGCTATGTTAATGCTCCGCTCCTGGCTGAAATGTACTGTTCTTTACCACAACTACAATTCGCTATCCCCACTAATCTCGCCTTTCTTCCTCTTGCTCTGTATTTATAAACCACAAGCAATGCTTTCCAGACTCTGCTGTTACTGCCTTAAAAATATTAAGTATACTGAGCAAAATTTGTAAATATTATGCCTCAACCGAAAACTGTAAACTGTGTTTTACCTTTTTTTTACCTCACTGTAATATATACATTTTTATCTGTCTGCAATACTATAAATCACTGATTATTATGCATCTTATCAAGATGTTTTGTAACATAGCTGTGTAAACTATAGTGTTTCTCCTTGGGCCTCCACTGAAAATGAGGTTTTGGACCAAGTCAGTTTTTCACTATAAATAAATGTCAATAACAAATAGAATAAAATAAACAAAGTAGATATGAATGAGAAAGGGGGTGGAGGGAGGGTGCATAACAGCAGAACCAATGCTGTCTTGGTCAAAACAGGGTCACCAAGAGAATTTTGGGATTGTTCTTCTGAATCATCAGGAAGACCTCATGGATAACGGGAAAGGCATACAGAAATTTCCCTTTCCATGGGAAGGAGAAGGCATGTGTTCTCTAGGCTTCTTTGCAATGAGTCCTGCAGTAAAACATTTTGAGTTGATTGTTCAAAGTGGAGCCAAAATATCTACACCAAGGATACCCCCGACACACTGGCAGACAATCTGAAAGAAGACCTCTTTGTTTAACGTTCATTCATGAGGGTCTGCCTTTGATCTGTTCACGCAATCTGCCAAGTTGTTTTCACTTGAAGAAATATAAACTAATCGTAGAAACAGAATGCGATAGATAACAATATTCCAAGCAATCACTGTTAATTTAAACAGGTGGCACATTTTGTGCCCCCCAAACAATTTGTTGATGTACCACATAACAGTGGCGTTGCCAATCAGACCCTGAAGAGCTCCTGGGGACAAAAGGTGATGGAAAGACTGGACAACAAAAATCGATGCTCATTCACTCCAATGGAGCTCAGGAAATTTGCATTGTAGCTTCCAGTGGGCGGAGCCTAAACCTTTTGACAGAATAAAATTCTATCTTCACATTTCAAACAAATGTTCATATTTTTGGAATCATAAAGGTTATGAATGAAGTATAAATGGAAAACGTTTCTGTACAAAGTATTTTTATAGTTGAAGTTTTCTTTAGGTTTTAGGTCTTAAAATGAATTTTAAAAGTCACAGTAAACACAGTAACTATTTACATTTGTAATATTTTGTAAACAACTTACAATATATCAGCAACCACTCAAGTTACACACGTGCTGTTTGCAACATTTTATTCATCTAGCTGAAAACTTTCATATGAGGTAAGAAGTTATGCCTGTGTTACTTGGTTGTTGACATATTTAGAAAAAAACGTGAAAACGATATCTATATAAATTAATATAATAAAAATGACTGTTACTATTTATTTACCTGCACTAGACAGAGGTCAAATACTAATGCAGTTGAGTTTGCCATTGTGTAAGCTTTAAGATGAAATCTTTTAAAATCTTGTACATTGCATGGTTTTGGAATTACTGATGCAAATAAGAGCAAGCAATATTTGACACCTAGAGGCGTCAGTAGGAGTTAACTGCAGATGCACCTGGAGGCATCACTCGGATGTAATAGTTCTTATGCTCTCTTCTGTCCTTTATGACTAAAGTCTCTGTATCTTGAAACACTTTGAACAAGTCCCCCAAGGCCAAGTCTGTTGCATCTGTGAAAGCTTTTACAAAGGAGGTGAAATAAGAAAATGAACTCTTGCTTTTGCCCTTATCTGAGTGTTCCATCAAAACAGAGAGGGAGTGAGAATGAGAGCATATCAGTACCGTTCTTAGAGTTTTAGATATTACTGAATTATCCTTGCATGCAGTGTGGTGAATGGAATCATTTGCATTGTGGATGCCATGTATCCCAGAGCTCTCAGAATCTCTCCAGCAGAAGTAAAAGAAAGTTTGTCAGAGATGGAAAGAAACTGACTAAGAACCACATCTTGTCTCTTGTCTGATGGAAGAATGACTATCATTATGGATGTGTTGAGACTGCAACCTATAAACACCACAGAATGGTAGCGAAGAAAACTGGACTTGTAGAAGTTTAGAGTGAATCTGAACGGTGTGGATAACTTGGGGTTTGCAGAATGCTATGGCGGGCTATATACTTTGAATACTCTCAGAGCAGTGGAGAGATCAAAGGGTACAGCAGTAAACTAAAGTGCAGTCTCAATGCATAGAATTTTAAAAGGTTTTGGAAAATCCAAAGGAAAAGATTTTTGAAAGTTATCATCCTGAATTTTAGAAGTTTCAAAAAGGTGTTTAAGTTAGAGAAACTTACAATCAGCTTTCAGCTACCTTCTTTTCTTGAACAATGAAAAACATGGAGTAAAATTCCTATCCCTTTCTTTTTTAATGGAGAGAAAATCAGGCTCTATTTTACCCTAATCTAGATGGTCTGAAATGATAGAAGGAACCATGTGCTGGTTTAGAGGCACTTGTGGGACTATATACTGAGAAGGAAAGTAATTCCACTCTAATGTGCATCCTTTTTAAATGATTTGTAAAACCCAAGAATCTGCTGTGACTGTTTTTCAGAAGGGAAGTCTGACAAAGTCTGTTGTTAAGTTTGGAGGGATGTAGGCTAAGGTGAGTTGTGGGGGAGGGGTAGTCAGAAGCTACAAGGCTTACCTGAAAAGTGTCCTTTGGCTCATTTAAAAGCAATGCCCTGACACTTCTTTTTGGAGTTTTTTTTTTTTGCCCTTCTGCTGAACAGACTTTTTATGGAAGAAAGGACCTGGTTTGGAGGGGTAATTTCTTTGAAAATTTGGAACAGTGGAAAAATGTTTGAGCCCCTGTATAATTTTACCTGTTTCCTCCATTTTTATGAAAATCCCAACAGTAGGTGGGCCAAAAAAGTAGTTTTATCCAAAACAGCATACAAAAGTTTGGCTTTAACATCCACTGGGAGTGAATGGTTTCTGAGCTAGGTAAACAGTAGCAGCAGCCCAGGAAGAGGCATCTGTAACAACATATGCACACTTAATGGAATGATGTGTTACCAGAGAATCAGAAGAAATTACATTTGAAGTGCATATCTAGAGTCAGTGTCAGGGAAAAAAGAAATAAGTTTGGATAGGTTGCCAAAATGGGTAATGGGCACCTAATCATATGGGTTTGATAATTAATAGTATGGAAGGCTAATGTAGCTGAGCTATAAACTTTCCATACCTGTCCATTGCCCTACTGATTCTGTTTTTAGGTAATGCATTTCAGGATGGAAAAAGTTTAGATGGCTTGTTGAAGTCTGTGGAAATAACTACAAGGTCAGATACAGATTTCTTGTGAAGGAATTTGTGACAATCAGGGACTTGATAACTATCAGTTTTTTTTTTGGATGCAGGTGGTTAAGACTAACAGAAGATAAAATTAAGTTGTCCTTCAAAGCTTCTAATACAGGAGGGAACACAGAAGAGCAGGAAACCCTCTTGTGCAGTAAAGTGGAATTTACTTTCCAAATTAAAAGGTATCATCTTTTGTAATGGTGACTCAAAAGACAGATGATCTTGGGGAGAAGGTGTCTTAAGGTTTCAGTTCATAACCAAAAGGAGAGTATAATGGAGAGGAGTAATCCAGATGATCAGGGTCGAATTGTGTGGAAGAATCTTTCACACAGGAAGCATTCCTCTTTCTTTTCAAATGGGTAAACGGTGTAGAGGCAAAATATGCAGGGGCTTTAAAGGCATGAGGGCTTTAAAAAGCCCCTGAGAAAAAGTCCTACCATTCTTTCTGAGGATCTCCAGGGGCAGGAGTAGCAGGAGATGAAATGTGATTTCTCTTTTTTTTTTAGGAGCTTCTGAAGAAAATATACATGAAGGGCCCAACTCTGGATGCACCCCCATAAAGGAAACAGGGATGTCGTCATTTACTAATATCAGAAACACTGTCCAGTCCCTCTGAAATCACAAGCCAGGGGTCCCCTTACATGGCCTTAATGCTGTCTGACTTAAGGAGAGGACATGCCAGAAGGCTGATACATGACTGCTTCCAACAGGGTCACAGCAGCAGGAATAGACCCAGAGGTCAGAGCGTTTTGCAGCTTATCAAGAGCCTTACAGACAGAATAATCTTTAGTGTTACTGTTGGTCCTATGCAGAAAAGACACTGAGTATACCTATCCTGATATGGAATCTGCTGACCACAGAGGCATTTCATTCTCTTAGATAACAAGAAAAATGTTCAAATAAGAGTTGTAAGATTCAAAAATGAATAAGGGTCTTCAACAAGGTAGTTAGCTTCCCCCACAAAGACAACTGGAACATTTCATACAGCAGACAGGCCAGGCTTGAAATGAAGTTCTTTCTTCCCAGACTAGCAAAAATGTTCTGAGGATTTTAGCATTTGTTACTAAACCACATCAAAATGCTGAAAAAACTAGCAGTCCAGGTGGAATAAAATATCTTTTACTGATGTTTCCTGGTACCTCGGCTCAAAAGCCTTTCAAGGAAGTCATTTTACATCAAGATTTGCAACATATTTATATATGTATCAGTTAAACTTAATTGCATTTGTACAATTAGGGAAAGCAAATTAACAAATATAAATAATTTTTTCAGCATTTTGATGTGGTTTCATAAATTTGGAGTTGGTTGGTGTGTGTTTTTCGATTTTAGCATTTGTACCAGCACACGGTCATCAGGCCTAGGTCTGAGCTCTGACCGTGAGGAAGGAGTGCCTAATTTTGATATATTGACCAGCCTAATATATTAGTAAGGCAGTGCCTAAGTTTGATATATTGACCAGATATACAGTGTCCTCGGCAGGACATATACCATTTGTCAGCATTACTGCAACAGTGGTCCAATGGAGATCATCATCACTGTGGACCTTTAATCAAAGCAGAATGACAGGCCTGCCTTATGGCTTCTCTTCCATACAGCCTAATTTATTAGTAAGGAAGTAGCCCTGACCTAGCCAACAAATTACCTCAGAATATCTCCCTCATATTTATTACACTCCCATAATGCTAATGTAGTCACCATACAAAGACAAAAGATTTTCAATAAGATTTCTGAAAATGCTTTCTCTAAACTAGGCTCTGAAGTAGGAAGTCTCTGTGAATACTGGAATTCTAGGCAATCTATCTTCATTAAGGACAAATTTCAACCCAACGCATCTCTGACATTACCTGCACATGCTATAAGGACAGAGACTAACCTTGGCCTTACCTCCTCCTAGATACTGCTGTAGTTATTTATCTCCCTTATGTCCCTGCTCAGCTTTAATGTCACAATAACGGCATTCATGTAAAAACTGTAAATAAATAAATTATGCAGTTGTTTTAATTTTGTTTAATCACACACCTGTATACTGTTAGACTACTCTAAAATAATTTTATAGTTAGTAAAACTTTAATAAAAAAAATATTTTGTCTCACAATGCCCCACAACCATTGGCCCCTTGCAATCTACATATCACTTTCATTCCACACTAGGTGAGAGCTGTCTCCTGCCCATTTATTCACACATGGTGACAGGCAATGGCAAAGTCATCATTCAGACCTCCAGCCAAGATTTTTTTTAAGATCTATTCACATCTCCCTGTCCTATGCATGCCCACAGCATCCAAGGGGTATCAATCAATATGCTTGTTGTATAATCCTCCATACCTCCTCATGCCACTCATAGTCCTGCCACCTTATAGAATGAATGGAAATATGAGCCCTGGTCTTCAACAGTGGTTTAGCACCTCAGCCACTAATCAAACTCAAGTCATGTGGATCACAGCCAGGGCTTTGTTCCTCTCTGCCATGAAGACAGGGGCAGCTGCTAATAAAACCTGGCTTATTCTGCATTTTGCTTTCCGTCTTTATTAACTGAACCAAAAGAATTTGACCTTAAGTTATCTCCATTTAATCTGGTTTTCAATTAACTGTAAGTTTTGTCTTCCTCTGGCCCAAGTGTCAATGGGCCATATCATTTATCTAGTTCATAAACAAACTAAACAATTTGTTTCACACTGAGATTCTATACAGTATGCATCTCTGGAGAGAAACTTGATTACATACATCACAGATGGGCACCCACTGCAACCAACTGTCACAGGACAGTTGTCAGTCAGCGTGTCATCTGGGTGCATGAGGAACAAATAATGCTATCTTTGGATCCACTCTACTGCCCCAAATAAGTCTACTGGCCACTAGAAAGATGGTCCCTAAAGTCATATCAAAGGTCTCAAAAAAGTGCACACAAATTTGGTTAGGTGACCAAGTCACCAAATGCAACCAGGTTCCAGGAGCAAAAGGGAGATCTAGGTATGGACTCCCAAATCCACACCCAGACTAGGACTGCACAATGCTTATTTACAGAAATGAGTCTTTGGGCAGCCCCCCCCCCCCCATCCCCTTCTTCTTGCAACTCTCTCTGTGAACCACAGTGTCTTCCAGTGCCCCTTTCCCATGGTAACTGTGTTACAAATTATCTACACACACAATTTACATGAAATTATGTCAGTACTCTCCTATCCCCCACAGCTTATTTCTTGGTACAGTAGCACTGCACCCACCCTAAATCTGTCAAGTAACTACACTCACCAGGTACTTGTAACTCTTCTTTTATGAAAATAAAAATCATAAAAGTTATCTTTTACTGGTAGTACGCTCAAATGATCAATTTAACAGGAGGGAGAAGCTACAATCTTATCACCCTATATTGATAATGATGATGACCTCTCTTCTTAGATAACAATACATATATAAATAATAAATGCCAGACACAAGGGATTAAAAGGGAAAATAAAGCTTTACTTAACACAGAAAAATCTGTTAATACAGATTAAGTATACAGAGGTCAAATAATACACCAAGAAAAATAAAGTCAGTCAGTCATACAGGCAAGAATATTTAAAGAAGAAATATAACTAATGTATATAATATAAATAGATACAACTCTAACTTAAAAATTGCCAAATTCTTACTGTTACGGGTTCCTAAAATATGCAAACCAGATTTGTAGACAGCAAACCTACAGAGAATTGGTCACCTTAATATCTTCAGCAAGACTGTACTGTTCCCTGGATTCAGATTCAAATGTATATTCTTTTTAGCTTATCATTCCTGTATAGAAACCCAGGGATCATCAGATTATATATTTTCCTTTTGCACTCAAAAACAAGTGTAAGTACATTACATCAGATCACACAAGTTTCTTTCTAAAAGAAAAACATGAATGATCGCACTATTTTTTCACCTTCCCAAACTAATGCATTTGCATACCAAGGACAGATTTCACAGCTCTTACTATCTGCCTCTTTGAAGTACACTGCAACTGCATTTTAAGGCCCCTGGCTACCCTGTCCCCAAACCCTTATGTGACTTAATTATGTCCAATCAATTACATCTTTCATGAGAAACTGCAGGAAATTGCACTTTGCATTTCAAATACAAGTTCCATCTCCTTTTCTCATCACTACACAGAAAATGTCATATGATTATGTACATTTTCCTGCAACAGGAAGTGCACATACTGCTTTATAAATGTGTTGCCAGAAATTACAGGAAAATCCATCACATCTTTAAACCAGTTGACTCTAGTCTGACACTACAATGGACTAAAAAGGGCAGTTAAAGAATGGAAAAAAAAATATGAGAACAACAAGTGAAGTGCACTTACTACACTACAGACACATCCAAAAACAGATTCATTTTTAACATTCTCAAAAAGGGGATACAGTACATATGCTTCAAAAAACTACTCTTCAGCCTAATAGGAATGCAGCCATTTTAGAACTGGTTCTATCAACCACAACTGAAGAATATACCACAGCTTTGGTTAAGGGACACCAAAGTAGTAGAAGGCACCACCAAATAATGAGATTTGCAATAACGCATATTAATAACAAATCACGTCAAGGCAACAAAGCAGAACAGTAGTGTTTCTTCAAAATGACCAAGCTACTCACCTAATCTGTTGGGTGTAAATTGCTTTATGATCGTATTACGGATATGTGTATATACGTATATGTATTTTGTATAACATATTTTTAAAATACTAATACCTAGCTATAGGAAATCACGTCACATGGTTCACTTTTCTTCCAGAAGACAAAAAAATCTCATGGAAGCTAGTAAAACATCTGTAGTGTCAGGGTTCTTTATGAAGCATTCTGACAAGCAGCCACCTGTTAAAAGTGTCAGAAGTACTAAAATACATTTGCAAAGGTGAAAAATGCATATGTTTTTGAAAGTTTGTGTGCTTAAAAGTACAGAAGTTTAACCTATAGTTTGAAAAAAAATGGTCCAGCTGCATCCACCAGAAATTAACTTGTTAAAAGGCAACTTAGAAGATAACTATAAAGTTTGGATTCATTAATTCAATTTATACTTCACTGTGAGAAGAGGCACTCTGAATATTGAAAGAGTACAATGTGCTACATTTTTGAATGTCATACGTAAAAAGCCCTGACAAGGAATTTAATGCCATTTGCTTTCAAAAAAAGGAGAAATGCATAATGACAGCAACTAGAAAGCATTTCAGGAAATTATGTCCTTCACATGCTCCCACCTAAAACTCCCACACTACTAACTCCACACCTAAATCATCATTTCTTTGCCTACTTTAACTTAATTCAGAGACACCTTTTCATAAATCTTTTGCATGCATGCCTCTGGCCTACCTTACCCATATTCTCAAACTTTCATTGTTTGTTTTTCTTATCCATTGTACCCATAATATTGTTTTCCTCTGTAAAATTGTTAATTTGTCTCTATTCGTATGTATTTCTATGTCTGTTTGGGGCTTTTCCCCTCGGGTCTCCATTGAAAAAGGGTAATTCTTACCCAGCTGGACCAACCCGGTTAACAAATGCAAATAAATAAATAAATAATGACTGCCTAGAAAGAAGTTGCTGTTTATTAAAGGTGGTACAGTGACTAATGCCACTCAGCTAAATAAATCAGACTAAAGACTGAAATTGGTGGGCTGCAAGATTTCTTAATGAAAGATAGAGTATCTTGTGGTGCATGTAATGAATAAACAAGGTCCAGGGTATTAAAAATGGCAAACATGACTTCCAAGATGGTTGCACACTGAGTAACAGATTAATTTCAGCTCTCCCAGTGTTAAAACAGAAACTTAGAGAGCCAGTAAACTTCTCATTTGGGTAAATTTCAGTCGCTGTCTGGAAGCCAGCAAAAAAAGAAATCCAGAGAACCTGAAAGAAAATCAACCACAAAAGGTGAGGAGAAAACACTGACTGGGAAGAATTCTGAAGCTATTCAGCAAAAAGCAGTGTAAGTTCCAGCTTTGGTGCAAGACATTTCTTCCAGTAATCTAGAGGAAAAAATAATTCAAATGTACTCAGAGCTGATTAAAATAAACAAAACACTAAAGAAGTGCTTCAACTCAAATATCAAAAGGCTGGAAAAAAATGGAAGAAGCTTTAAACAGATATTCAGGTGCGATGATAAAACTGCAAAAATCAGGGGTTGAAATGCAGAAAAAGGCTGGCAGAGTATGAGACTGTTCCAGAAGAGCTGTTTAAAAAATAATAGAATTACAGGACAAAGCACGTAGGGAAAACCTGATATTTTCTGCTGTACCAGGAAGCTGGAAGGAACAGATTGCATCAGTTCTATAAATGTACCAACAAACAACTGGACTGCTATTCCACAGCAGGAGTTGTTAATTGAAAGAGCAAACTGTGTGTAAGCTCCAAACCTGGCAATGAGAAAGCAACCTAGACCTGTAACAGTGAAGATGCAATCCTACCAGCAGAAAAAGGGTTGATTCTGACAAAACTGTGGCAGAAGGACAAAGTACTAAAAGTAGGAGACAGTAGAGTGTTTGTGGAAAATGACTACTCACTATACATCAGGCAGAACAGTAAATTTATTCCAGTAATCAGGGAATGTCGGGAAGCAGATGTGAGATTCAAACTGCTGTAGCCACCTATTTCCAGAATAGTCTTTCCTGGCGGGTCAAAATCATTTTTTTGATGCAGAACATGCTAAGGAGAAAATACAAAAGCTTGACCAACAAAAAATGAACTATCCTAAAGCAAAAGATTCTGCATCTTGTTCTTTTGGTAATAAAGCCCAGAGAGAGACTGTGCCAGTTTAACATTTTCCAATGTTTCAAAGGAAAGTGCTGGAGTGAGAAAAAAAAAGAAGTTATGTACTCACCATAAAGTTCTATGCTTGTTGTCCATCTCGCCCTTCATTCTGACATGTGGGTTCAGAGCCAATCCTCTGCTCCGACTCGGCCGATTAACAAAAGCTCGAAGTCTCTAAGTTGGCAAGGTAGGTATCCCATAATGCAGTGGTATCAATCATCAGATCTTGTTTGCTGCTAACTATAATAGAAAATAGTTATACTGTACCCTCAGGTAAAGGAGAAACAATAGTGAAAGGTCTCCAACATAAGGAAGAGCAAAATTTCCTACCAGGTCCTCTAGGACTATATGGAGAGGGGTAGGTGGGAGGTTTCATAAGAATGAATGGCAAGATGGACAACAAACAGAGAACGTTATGGTGCGTACATAACTTCTTTATATTGTTCTATCTAACCTTCATTCTTACATGTGGGACAGCTTCCCTAGCACCTTTTTCTTGGGTGGCTTACGGGAATACACTCTTGAGTACCGTAGAACCAAAGGCAGCTCTGTCCCTGGAGACGAAATCAACTTTGTAATGAGTAATAAAAGTATGTGGGCTTGCCCAAGTTGTGGCTACACAAATACCGTCCATTGAAATTCTGGCTTGAAAGGCAGTGGATGTTGCTACTGACCTGGTTGAGTGACCTCTAACTTTGAAGGGGAGTTCCTTGTTATTGGAAGAGTATATAAAAGTTATGCAATTAGAAAGCCAATTAGATAATGTGATTTTAGAGACTGGCATACCCTTTCTTGCCTCCGAAAAGGCTATGAATAACTGATCTGACTTTCTGAATTCTTTAGTTCTGTGGAGGTAGAACCTCAGTTGCTTATGCACATCAAGTTGGTGAAGTCTGTATTCTGCCTTGTTGGCATGGTTATGGAAAAATACTGGAAGTTCAACTGATTAGTTAATATTAGACTGGGAGCAAATCTTAGGGACAAAGGATGGGTTAGTTTGAAGTGAAACCCTGTCTTTATGGAAGATCAAATAAGGAGGCTTGACTGAAAGCGCTTGTAGCTCTGAAACTCTTCTAGCTGAGGTTATGGCTACCAGAAGAATCGTTTTCCAAGAGAGAAACTTTAGATCGCAAGTGGATGAAGGTTCGAAGGGTGGTGAGGTCAAGTGTGATAGGACAAAGTTTAAGTCCCAAGGAGGAACAGGTTCTTTAAATGAAGGTCTCACTAAGGAAGTGCATTTCAAAAAGGCTTTACACAGTCTATGTGCCATCAAGGTTAGGCGTATGCTGTCCTAAGTGGAAATTGGAGATAGCTGCTAGCTGAACTTTAAATGGGGCAGCGGCTGAGCCTTGTTGGAAGAGTTCTAAAAGGAAATCCAAAATTGAAGAAATTGAGGCAGTGAAGGGATCTATGCTTCTGGTCTGCACCCAAAAAGAAAATCTTTTCCATTTATTAGCATACAGTTTTCTGGTAGAAAGCTTATGAGAGGATATCAAGATTAGTTTTACTGCTGGTGTGAAATCCTGAAGCCTGACTAAGGTTGGATGTGGAGCAGCCCAAGTTGTCAAGTTGAGGGTGTAGAGAGAGGGATGGAATGTTCCTGACATATGTGTCAGCAGGTCTGGAACTGGGTCCAGAATTCATGGATTCTCCAGTAGATGAGGCCTGAGAAAGGGGAACCAAATCTGATGAAGCCAGTATGGAGCAATGAGAATCATCTTGCTTCCCAAGAATTTTGCTTTCGGAATGACTTTTGATATGAGGGGAAACAGGGGGAAAGGCATAAAGTCGTCTCGAGGGTCACTTGTGAACAAGTGCGTCTCTCGGTGTCTCCCCAGGAGGGGGGATTAGGGCAAAGTAGCTGCTGCATTTGGTGTTCATAGGGGTGGCAAAAAGATCGCAGCAAGGCTGGCTCCATTTGTGGAAGAAGTCTTCCACTATGTTCTGATTTAGAGACCACTCGTGAGGCATCAAAACTGCCCTGCTGAGCTTGTCGGCTATTACACTGGACTTTCCCGGGATGTGTGTTGCAACTAGAAAGCGTTGGGAAGATATTGCCCACTGCCAAACCCTCATAGCCTCTCGACAAAGTGGGTATGATTTGGTTCCTCCCTGTTTGTTTATATACCATACCACTGACATATTGTCTGACTGGACTGCAATTGTCCTTAGAGGAGGAGAGTTGTGGAGTACTTGCAACGCCAGAAGTACTGCTCTCATCTCTAGAACACTGATGTGCAAATGGGCCTCGTGTTCTTGCCATATGCCTTGGACTGTTTTTCCCAGGTAATGTCCCCCACCCTATCTGGGAAGCATCCATGGTCACAGTAGCAACAGGTTGATGTGGAGCAAATGGTCTCCCGATGGTTAACTTGGACTGAACCCACCAATGAAGATCCTTCTTGCAAGTTTCTGTTATTATGATTGAGTGAGACAGACAAAGTTCCTGAAGCGACCACTGGGAGAAGAGTAGCCACTGTAGGATTCTCATATGCATCCTGGCTAATGGAACGAGGGTTATGGTTGAGGCCATCGTTCCCAGTAGTTTGAGAACTATCATTGCCTTGACCTTGTGTTTGGGAAGAAGAAGCGATATCTGTTATTTGAGATTCGCAGTTCTGTCAGCAGGAAGGCACGCCATCATTGAAACGGTGTCTGTTTCTGGGCCTATAAAAGTAACATGCTGACAAGGCAGATTTTTGCAAGTTTATTGTAATGCCAAGCTGAGCGCAAATTTGTAGAGTCATGTCTCTGGCCTGCTGAAGTAAATGCTTGGTGGTGGCAGTTAGGAGCCAGTCGTCCAGGTATGGAAACACTCAGAATTCAAGACGTCTCAAGTCAGCAGTTATTACTGCCATGCATTTGGTAAACACTCTGGGGGCTGTAGTGAGACCAAAGAGCAGAGCACGAAACTGATAGTGACTGGCTCCCAGCTGGAAGCGTAAGTGACTCCAAAATGCTCTGTCCATTCTTATGTGGTAGTACACATCTTGGAGGTCTATCAAGCACATCCAATTGCCTTTCCCTAAAATGGGGAGTACAGACTGCAGTGTCACCATTTGGAACTTGGACTTCTTTACTGATTCGTTTAGTTTGCTGAGATCCAAAAAGGGCCTCCAGTCCCCGGTTCATTTTGGTACCAAAAAGAATCTTGAGTAAGTTCCGAATCCTATCTGGTTTGTGGGGATGATTTGGGTGACTCTCGTTTAGCAACTTTTGGATCTCTATGGTTGCTTGATCCCTGTGACTGGGTGGAACGTACAGGATTTTCCTGGTTCAAGGAGGGGGGGTGGGAAAAAGATATGGAGTATCCTCTGGATATTATGTTTTGTACCCATGTGTCTTTTGTGATGTTGTGCCCGGCTTCTGGGTACAAAGATAAACGTCCCCCGACTGGCTCCCGAGTAGCACAGTTGGGCCTCCTTTCAGGAGCGCTGATAGGGACATCTGCGAAAGGAATCACAGTTGCCCTGGTTCTGTGGACCCCCCTCTGCTGCTAGGATGGCATCTACCATTATTTCCTCCCCCTCTGCCCCTGGGGAAGGAATCACCTAGTGCGTCTGGGAAAAATCTCTGGGATTTCTTGAACCACATCTTCTCCCCTTTATGCCCTTTAGGATAGGGTCTTGAAGGGATGGAAAAACGTACTCCAATGGCAGAGAGAGTTTTCCCTTCCTGCTTACATCTGGTGAGTGTATCCTTAACGTTTGGTCCAAACAGTGAGGAACCATCAAAATGGGCATTTGAGAAGGTAGACTTAAAGAGTTCTGTGAAGTTATACAAGTGCTTCTAGGAGTGTCTCCTCAGGGAAACTCCTGAACCTGCTGCCCTACTTGCTCCATCTGCTGCGTATGATATCAGTCTCATAGAGGAGTTCACAATGGAGTTTAAGGTGGATAACTAAGTGGTAACCTTTTCTGGTACCCACACAGTTGAAGTACCTTGTAGAGTATCTCCTAGTTCCTTCAGGAGATCTCTCTGAAGCCGTGTAAAATGGGTAAGATAATTCAGCAATCTAAGGGTAAAAGCTGAAGAAGAAAAAACACACTTCCCATATCTGTCCATCATTCGAGGCTCCTTGTTCGGCAGCTGGACAGATAAGGATGTCTATGCAAGCTTTGGTGGATGCTGCCACGACCACAGAATCTATCGGCACACCTTTATTCAAGAAATCCTTTTCCTTGGGGACTGAGAGAAAATTGTTTGGCCTCCTAGGGACTGGCTCCATGGTGTCAGGGGATTCCCATGCCTTTCGAATCACCAAGTCCATGAGCTTGTCAAAAGGCGGAGAAACCCAGATCTGAAAGCTTTCAGGTACACCGACTCCTCATCAGAAGGGGTGATGGTAGGCCAGCCGCCTCTCTGTTTTAGGATCTCAAGGATATCTACGAAGGAGATGTCATCAGAAGACAACCGTGGGGACACTTCTGACCCCTCAAAGTCAGTGTCAGAAGTGAAAGACTCATCAGGGGACTCTACATGCTTCCTCTTGCATGTTTTCTTCTGAGGAGGCTCATCAGAATGGTATTCCGGGGAGGTCTCGGAAGAATGGGGACCAGGGGACCATCCAGAGGGTGTTCCTGAGGCTGTGGATCTCTACTGTCCTGTGGTTGGGTGGTGCCACGACAAGGGCCAGTGTTTTTTGGGGAAGAACATCAGCATCCTTGCATAGAGCTGTAGATTTGGCCAGCACATGCCTCATCAGCTCGAAAGCAGACTCCCCCAGCTCTGAGGACACCACCGGTTCTGAAGAAGCAGAGGCAGCCACCAGTTCCAGGGAGCTCGGCTCTGAAGCCGATGTGGGAGGTGAGCTCAGGTGAGCCAACGCACCGAGAGGTAGACTCGGAACCGAAGAGGGTCGGGTCCGAGAATCCCCCTCTGGGCCAACTGGTGAACTTCGGCTCCTAGACACTACGGATGGCACCAAGAGTGTCAGAGCAGATATCGGTTCTGGAAAGGCCACTTGGGGTGCCGGAGCCAAAGGTTGTACTGCAAGTGGTACTGAATATTCTGGCTCCGATAGAACAGAATGGCTCGGAGGAAGAACAGCTGCGGGTGACTAAGACTTTGATGGCTCTGAGGCCAGTTGGGCAGGAGCCGAGAGCAAATTGGACAGCACTGTCACCTTCAAGAGTCTGCGCACCACCTTCTCCACATCTTCATCCAACAGGCTCCTAGAGGACCTGGAAGAAAGGGTTGGAGAGCAAGACCGGTGGGATATCTGTTGACCGGCTCCGAGCTACAGAATCCTTTTTCGGCTCCAAAGTACTTGTGGCCGATATAGGCATATCAATTGTAATAACCACAATTGGTTCCAAAGGCAGTGGAGCCGATGAGGTGACAGCCTTGGTGGTTTTTGAAAATTTTTCAGGAGGTCCAGATTTCTCGGAGGATACTGGAGATGGCCTTTTCACAGTCTTTTCTTTCCTGCTAGAAAGAGACCTTGTAGACTGTGAGTAGGAAGAACTACCTAAATCCTCCTCAAAAAATGGTTTCAGGAGACCTTTCAAAATCATCTTGTTTTTCCTTTCTTGAAGGACTCTCAAGCCAAAGGAATGACAAAAAGTACAAGTCTCTTGTAAGTGAATGGCTCCCAAACAGTAGACGCATACACTATGCCCGTCCGTTATGGACATTTTCTGAGTGCATTTTTGGCATTTTTTTAAAACTGAAGGTTTATGGTCCTTTTCTTTCGATTCTTTAGATATAACTGCAGAAAAAAACAACTCTAAGGGACAAATAAGAGATTAGTTAAGCCCTCTAAAACGGAGCTTAACTATTGGTGGGAAAAGAACAAGTACATCACAGGAAAGCCAAAGAGAGGACTAGGCCCTCTAACTTAAATGGGCCTAGCCCTGCAAGAACAGAAAGGGAACACCAAACTGAAGGAGAAAGACAATATTAACAGAGGACTATTTCCTCTAACTTAAACGCCCTTGAAAAAGCTTCACTAAGATACCTAAGCCTAGAGAAAAAACAACACAGAAGGCAGGAGGTTAAACAGCAACACACTAAATAACAGCAAGTTCTGTAATTCAAACACATTATCAAAACTAGTAACGAGCCAACAAAGGGCTCAATAGCAAATACTAAATATAGATAATCTAACTACCACTACGGGATACCAACAACAGGCCTGCAGAAAAAAAGTCGGCCAAACAGTTGACAAATCAGCGACAACAATTTAAGAATAAACTACTGTCTAAATAACAGTAATGCTACCTATATTCTAAATAACAGTATTCTAACTATATACTAACTAAGAAAAAAACAGTGTACAAATATGAAAAAATATAGAAAAAGATTTAGACTTGGCCACGACCAAGAGGAGCACTTCTGAACTCGTACAGCGGCAAACGAGATCTGAGGATTGAAATCATTGCATTATGGGATATCTACCTTGCCATGAGCCAACTTTGAGCTTTTGTAATCGTCTGAGTCGGAGCTGAGGATCAGCTCCGAAACCACATGTAAGAATGAAGGCGAGATAGGATAACATAACATCAAAATTTACTAGAAGAACCAGGTGTGCATTGGAATGAAGCAGGGACTGGATCTGAGAGATGGAGACAGGAATAAAACCAGAAACTCGGAAAAGAAGAAATAAATGTGGGATTACAAAGCATTAATTATATTTGTGAAACATTACAGAAGAAGAAACCCTAGAAATATTGGTCTTATTTCACTTTGTTAAACTTGTAGGGGACTCCAAATCATGTGCCCTACTCCATGTTATTAATGTTTGGAAGAACATTTAAGAGAGGGGAAGAGGAAGGACAGAGTTAACTGTAAGTAAAACAAAATTTGGCTCTTTACAGTAATATTTTTTATAATGCAAGACATAACCTCCATTCTATAAAGTAAAGCCTGATCAGTTAATTTTGAGTTTAATATGAATACCAAAGTAAACAGGTTCCCCTGTTTTTTTTCCTTCTTTCGTTCTCGTTGTTCAGTTTTAAGAAATGTAGGCACTGTGATGTAAAGAGAGAAGTCTGGACAAAAGAACATGCTAGAAGAAAAATTGATGTTTTTTTTCTTACTCTTACTTAAGGAAATGATTGAGGCCCTTGGTTTGATCTACCAACAAGTTTTATGGGGAAGCTAATAAATAAAAAAGAACACTGAATATAATTAGGTATTGCTCCAGGAATTGCCAAGACTTAGTAAGGCCCTGCTGAGTGTAATCATGGTGGCCGCCAAAAAAGCAATTAATAGAAAATAGAAATCAAACTGTAAACCAACTGTATTAGAAGCAGTGAATATAGTAACAGAGATAAAACTGGAGATGGGATCTTTAGAAAAGGGTAGGAGCAAATTACACAGAAGAAATAGGAATTGTGGAAACAATACATGCAGAATAATGTTTTGAAGGAGGAATGAGGTTTAAAATAAGGCAGGATTTGAATGAGCTATGTAATGTTTGACAATGACTGGATAGAATGTAAGTGATGTATAATATTTTTAACTAAAAATTTGTCAGTATGGTTTGTTTTCATTTCTATAAATGTATGATTGTACATTTCCTAAATGATACATTAATAAAGATGCTTCTTATAAAAAAATGGAAATTTTTGGAGTAATTCATGCAAAAAATGGTTTGGAGGAGAAACGTGATTTAAGAGAAGACAGTCACCGAATATCTTATAATGTTGCTTAGCTTATATAATATATAACAATATATGTGATGTATAATCCTTGTAAATGTAAACATGCTAATATGGTTTGAATGCTTTTACATAAATGTAAGTTTGCCTATGTCACAAGTGTTTACAAAAATGACTATCAAAATACCTGAAAACAAGCATATCAAATAAAATTACGTGTTAAAAGACTTAAATGATGGAAAATGTGCAACATAAAATGTCAGACAAATCTGAAAGGAAACATTACAAATAAATGCCCTGCAACAGAAATGACAATGAAAAGAAGCCACAAGACGCACAGGAAGTGTGGCACGGTTTAAATTAAAGCCTCAGATACTTGGTGAGTGTATAAATGTGCGTGTTTAATCACTTCTGCAAATGTAAGCATGCAAAATCATTATGAAATGATTTGTAAGAGGAAAGGCAAGTAAAAAATTGTTTGCTGCTGAAAAGAACATAAAAATGAGTTGCATCAACAAACAGAGCTGATGGATACATTTTTAAGTGAAAACAGTAGATATCCATGAAGTACAAAACTGCATCAGAAATATTAAGACAGAAGCGTGAGTTAAGAATGTTGGCAAAAATGCTGAGACTCAATAAACAAAATTTCATACTACCAAAACATTTGAAGCATGTGGACAAAACTTTATAGAAAAGAACTGTGTGCAGATTGACAACATATTCATGGCACCAAGTAAAGCCACTGGGTCAAAAGCTCCTGCCATGTACATACAAAAATAAAAAGCATGAGGTCCTCTTTCAAACTGCATCGTTTAACTAAGATAATTAATTTAATACCTGACTTATCTGACTTGTCAGAAGCTAGTAATGGTAAAACAAATTTATAGTGTGAAAGCGAAGAACTAATATGATCCTGTACACATTCAAGCACAGTCATTGAGCAGGTACCTCAAACACTGTAAAAAGCCCAAGTCATGAATTCCTTCTTGACTATTATAACTTCTGTACAAGCATAGACAGTCGACCAGAAAAATTTTGTATACAAATACACATTCCAAGAACTGTACCGGTAGCTCATAGCAGTAGAAAAGAGTAAGAAATTATGTGAATGGAAAACTTACGTTTCATTAAGAAATTAATTATAGCTGTTCCAACACAATAGATGAAGTATACGGCTACTGTTACAAACCTAGACAAGATTCAAATCTCTACTGATACAAAATATTTAAATAAAGTAATTAAATAGAGCATAACCTACAGCATACTACTGAAGAAGTGATCTTCTCAGCAATGTTGCACTAGATGCAAAATACAGATTCTGTCGAATAAAGCTTAATAAAAAAAATGTGAACTGCAAACAATGAATACACAATGAGGGAAGTATGGCTTCTTTAGACTTCCATTTAGTATTTCATCATAATCATTATTATTATTCCAAAGAGCTATGCTACAGGTAACTGAATGCTTGGAAGGTGCTTTAAACAAACAATAGGAACACAGAAACACAGAAATAATACTAGGCAAATGATCACAGTGACCACAAGATGCCTAGCAAAATAAATCATTAAGACAATGCACTTAAAAGTTCTTGCCACCCTTTATAAGCACTTAACAGTATTCACCTTCCCAATAAAGCAGGTTGTACATGATACCAGTGGTGTAGATGTTTCTACCCATCCATTACGTCATATTATAGTGCAGTCACATAGGAGTAAGACAAAAGATTAATACACATACAGAGTAGATTAAGGTGGCATATTATTAAATTTAATAAAGAGCACGTGTGAAATGTAAATGATGAGAATGAAATATATGTGTCACATTTAAAGTCATACAAACTAAGCTTAATAAAGTAAAAGTCAGATAAGCAGTGCAAATGCCCAAGTCAAAAACAAGAAAGAATAACAAAGGTTTCTAAACATGCTACAGTATCTTGTAATGTTTCTATTATTTTTGAAAAAAATAATATGCTTTCAAGAAAGTTGTTAGAATATGTAGTACTGGAAGACATTATGCAGTATCTTGCAATATTTGTACCTACTAATTTTTTTAAAAAAAAATATGCTTTTAAGAAAGTTATTAAACATGATGTTGTACTGGAATGTAGCTTATCCTAGTCTGAGCAAGAACAGTCAGTTTCAGTTAGTAAGGATGGGAGCACCATATATTGAGGGGAGGAGGCAAGTAGTGGTAAGTGTAGTTTTAGTTGCATTGATGAGAAATATTTTGGCTCTGTAAAGTATCCCTAGTTTTTGGTGATTTTTTAATGCAATTTTGTAAATGCAGGTCAAATTTAAGATCATCTACTATCATCCCTAATAATTTGCAATGAGAAGTGACATCAATTTTTGTATTATCAAGAGAGAGGACTTCAATTTTTTTTTTCATCTGAGAGGGACACGGGGAGAAAAGGTAGTAGATTGTTTTTTGGGGGGCCTTGACCAAGAGTTGTGAGCTGCAAATCCATGTTTCAGTTGCAGTTAAAACATCCTGAGTAATTTTTTGGAGATGTGCCAGGCTGTCTAATGTGCAAACGAGTGTAGATTCATCTGCATATTGTATTAGGGAGGCCTGTTGTGTGCATGTGCAGAGTGTGTTGGTGAGAATGTTAAAGAGGAGGGGACCAAGGATAGAGCCCTGTGGTACACTAGTGGTGACTGAGAGTTATAGAGAGAGGGTGGAGTGCCATTTTACTGACTGATGCCTACTGGACAAGTAGCTTTTGAACCACAGTAAGGTGGGCTGAGACAGTCCTAGTCACGACATTTGAAATAGAAGTTTGCCGTGACAAACTAAGTCAAGGGCTTTAGACAAGTCTAGAAATAAGTATGAGACTAGTTTGCTGTTATCTCTAGCTTTACTGACATTATCTACAAAGGTTAGAAGGAAGTACAGTGTTAGCATTATGAGAGGGATGGAAGCAGTGTTATATGGATGATAGGAAGCCATCCTGTGGGAGATAGTTTAACAATTTTTTTTTAATTGTTTTTGAATACATTTTTCAAGAATTTTGGAGGAGGAGGAATAAGATTGCTACAGATCTAAAGATAGGAGGAAATTCAGCAGACATCACTATGTGTAGAAGGATAATATGTGATTTTTTTCCAGAGACAGGGAACATGAGATTCCTGGACTGACTTATTTATAAGGACTGAGACAGGATACGCAATGCTACAGGCTGGTACTTTAAGGTACTCGCTGGGAAGGCCATCAGATGAAGCAGAGTATGGTTTGAGTTTGTCGAAGATTAGTTTTATATAGAATGCGGGCACAGGTTTGAAGGTGAAAGTGGTTGTAGTGACATATGGCTGTTGAGCAGGGTTGGGAATAGATGTTGGGAATTAGGGATACTATACTATCTAAGAAATGACAGTTGAATTCTATTGCAGTTTCGAGTGGTGAGTTACTGGGAGTGGGATTAGGGCAGAATTTTTTTACCAGATGTAAGATTTCTTTCATGGCTGACCAGAATTTTTTAGGGCTGTGTTTACATTTGTTCTGTACAGTTTTTTTTGTCTTCATTTTTTTTTGCTTTTTAGTATAGTTATGGAGTATTTGGGATTTTTTGAAATGCTGGGTAGTTTATACTTTTGTCATTCTTTCCACACTTTTTCCATGTACCAACAGTCTACTCTTTCTAGATAGCCAAATTGCATTATTTATTTTAGTCTACTACTCTTAGGATGCAGGGCTATTTAGGAAAGTTTTACTGAATTCATTTACAGCATCATCAAAGGGGAGGAGTTTTAGGATGTTCCAGTTAACAGACAATAGGGTAGTAATGAATACTTCTGGGTTAAACTGGGAAAGGCTGTGTGTTGTTTAATAAACATGTTGTTTGAGTGGATGTGTGAGATGTCTGGTTGTATAGATTGGGAGATTGTCACTAAGATCAGAGTCTGGCAGTCTAATAAGGAATTTGATGTCTAGCTGTAATATGTGGAGTTATGAATTAGTTGTGTGAAACTGTACAAGTTCATGCTAGATGAAGTGAGGTTAGAGATTATGTCCAACCAACTGACACTGACATCACCTAGTAGTATTTTTTCATGTGGAATTGATATGGATATCCAATGAAGGATATTTTCCAGTGTAGCTGTACTGTCGCCAGGAGGGATGTAAACAACTGCAGTACATATTTGTTTATATTTGTTTTCTGGAAAGTAATAAGTTCTCCTGAACTGAATTTTAGTATTGGTTTGTTGTAGGGAGAAATGTGGCAATTGTTGGGAAGTATTACAGCAATATCGCCACCTTTCCCCATTATAATGTCATTACAGATAATATTACAGCTGCGGAATGTAATTTCGGAGTTGTTTATGCTGGGTTTAAGCTAAGTTTTAGTTATGCTAAGAATACCAGGCTTGTGTTGTATAATACAGGCATGTAGGCATGTAATTCAGTAGTTTTACTTCTTATGCTTCTAATATTTATGGCAGCAAATGCTCGAATACCAGGGTGGGTGGTGGATCATTGTGCGGTTAGACTAGTGTGTGGAAGGAAAGTGCCTGGATGTTGATTGTGACAGATGTGGCCAAGATTAGGGTGAATATCTTCTCCTACGACAATTTTAATATATTGAGGTATTCCTGATTATTTTTGAGTATTTTTCTACTTAACTTTTTATTTTGATTTGAGTTGAAATGGAGTTAATCAGTCTATATTTGGGATAAAGGTAAGGGGCATCATTAAGTATATAAATATTTAAATATACGCATATTAAAATACACACACACGTGCACACCCATGTGTTTGCTGATTCACTGTCAGCACTTAGTGCCATTTCAATTTAAATGAATCAGCAATGTCCTCTAAGTACAAAGCCACTAAACCAGTGTTTCTCTTTGTTTTTATTTTTTTGCAGGGGAGGGCACTCCACCACCCTGCAAATATATATTAAAGTCTTAACGCCAAGATTTCATAACAATGGAGTAAAGGAAAAAAAATCCTTACTCCTGGTGCTCTCTGATCTCCCTATTTCAAATCCCTCCAAGTCCATTAATACCTTAATCAATTATCTGCATCCCCAAGTTCTGACTCAATGAACAAGCATTTGAAAGGAGGGGGGGGGGATGTGACAGACAGAAATACACCAAAAAAAAAACACTACAAAAATATATAGCTAACCATCTAAATAGAAGCACAGTTAATGGAGATATTTTTGTTAAGCAAGCAACAAATAACGATTTAAAAACAAAAAATGAGTGATACAAGCATTTGATTAATTCAGTAGATGACTAAGCAGCCTATAGACTTAAAACAATTCCTGCATATCTTCAAAAATTACAGCTCTTACTTTGAGAAGAAAAGCATACTCAGATGATCCCAGAAGACTTCCAAGATGGCAGCACACTAACAGCTTAATTTCAGCTCTCCCAGTGTGAAAAGAGAAATTCAGAAAAGAGGTCCAGTGAACTTATCTTTTTGGGTAAATTTCAGTAAGTGGCTAGTAAGTGTACTGCCTGGATGCCAGCAAAAAAGACATCCTGGGAACCTGAAAGAACGCCAATCACAAAAGAAAGGAAAAAATACTGGCTGAGAGGAATTCTGCAGCTGTTCAGCATAAATCACTTCAAATCCCAGCTTTGGTGTAAGACATGACTTCCACTAATCTAGAAGAAAAAAAAAAAACAAGTCAAATGTGCTCAGATCTGACTAAAATAAAGAAAACACTGAAGGAGTATATCAACTCAAATAACAGAAAGCTGGAAAAAATAGAAGACGCTTTAAACAGCTATTTGAATCAGATGATAAAACAGCAAAAATCGGAAGCTGAAATAAAGAAAAAGGCTGGCTAAGTATGAGATTGTTCAAGAAGAGCTGTTTTAAACCATGGCAGAATTAGAGGACAGATCACATGGGTTTTTTCTGCAGTACCAGATAAACTGGAAGGAACAGACTACATTAATTTTACAAAAGCACAAATAAGCAACTGGACTAGTATTCCACAGGAGAAGTTGTTAACTGATGCAGCATATAATGTGCATGCTCCAAACCTGATCATTAGAAAGCAGCCCAGATCTTTAATAGTAAAGATGCAATCCTACCAGCAGAAAGAGTTGATTCTGACAAAACTGTGTAGTTCATAGGACAAAGTACTAAAAGTGTGAGCGAGTGTTAGTGGGAAATGATTGCTCACTGTACAACACACAGAAGAGTGCAATCAGGGAATGTTGAGAAGCAGGTATAAGATTCAAGTTACTATATCCAGCTATTTTCAGAATATTTTTTCCTGGAGGGTCAAAATCATTTTTTTATGTAGAATGTGTTAAGAATGAAATACAACTCTTTCCAAAAACAGAAGGGGATTCTGCTTAGTATTCTTCTGATAATAAAGTCCATACAATGACTATGCCAGTGAAACCATTTTCAGAGATTCAAAGGAAAATACTTGAGACAGAGAAAAACACAGGAGTTGACTAGAAGAACCAGGATTACACTGGAAATGAATCAGAGACTGGAGTTGGGACATAGAGATCAACAGGAAGAAAAACAGCAACTTGGAAACTGATGAATAAATGTGGGATTACAAAGCATTAATTACATTTGTGAAGTATGATAGAACAAGAGAACCTGGAAATACTGGACTTATTTTTGATTTTGTTAAACTAATGCTGGATGCAAAGCATATGCCATACTTCATGATATTAATGTTTGGAAGACCACTGAGGAGAGGGAAAGAGTTAACGAAGTCAAACAAAATGTTGTTCTTACCAGTATTTTTATAATATATGACATACACTGCATGCTAAAGTAAAGCTTTTTGAGTTATTTTTGTGTGTAATAGTAAGCAAGCACCCCTATTTTTTTCTTTTTCCTTTCATTTGTCTTGTTCAGTTTACAAGAAATGTGGGGATTGCAATGTAAACAGAGAAGAAAGCCTGGACAAAAGAGCACGATGTAAGAACGACTAATATGATGCTCCTTACTTTTGCATAGAGGAATGACTAGATTAAGGCCCCTGGCTTGATTTAATAACAGTTTTAAGGGAAAACAAATAAATGAACACTGAATATAATGCAAAGTTTTCTTTAAGCATATAAATGTTCACAGTTCAGTACTGTAATGGAAAGCAATTTTATATCTGGTTCTCATGTTTCTATGGAAACAATCTAGATAATGGGCAATAAAAACAGAATAGTACTTTCTTTCAATGGCTAGGAGATAATGTTTTCAGAAGGCATTCAAGGTGTTTTCTACATCTGGGAGAGGAATAAAGATAAGACACATACAGTACTTGGTGTAAAAGAAGCACAGGCTGTACCATTTGCCTTAGTGTGGATGGCCTTCATTACAGGTTAATTCAAGCCTGTAATTGTGGCTGTCAATCTGGGAGAATTGCTCCATTAGGAGGGCTAAACTTAATTATTTGACGATGTATATAACTTTGTGTGTTAGTATTAACTTAATAGGAATTGGAGGTGTTCCAGGGGTGTGTTTATTTTCTGTTTGAAGATTTTCATTAAAATAAGTCTTGTAAGATGTGACAAAGGTTAAAATGGATATAACAAGAAACAAATGTATAAAAGACCAATCTGCCAAACATTACTGTATACATGTAACATAAAATCTGAAACTAGGCATTTAAAAAGCTGCTATACATAACAAGTGGGAAAAAACTTTTTATCATAATGACACTTTCCGCATTCTGTTTAAATGTGAATGGTGTCAGAGATGTTTACAAAAAAAAAAAAAAAAAGGAGTAGTGAACTACCTTAAAAAATGCAGAGTGCAAATAGCTATGCTAGAGGAGACACATTTGGAAAGAACTGGGCATGTGGATTTGATAAAGGATTTCAGGATGGGTTATTCAGTGGAATATCTGTGACAAAGAAAAAGGGGAGAACTTATATTAATTGTGAGAGGATCGCCAATAGTGAAAGAAGAGAAGAAAAAAGATAATAATGGTACATTTTAGTAATAAGGGGCTATTGGAGAGGGAGGAGGACTACACTGGCATGCATTTTATCTTCTACCTAAAACTGCTGTAGTGGAGCTTAAGAAAATTCTGGCAGAAATAATCAGTTTTCAGCAGGTAATATTACTTATAGGGGAGGACTGGAATTTGATTTGCAACAGGGAGGATGTACCTGGGTGGCCAGTGGCCTAGAAGAGGAAATATGATAAAAGACACTAGAGTTTTGAAGAAATTTATAAAAATATTTGGTATGGAAGATGTGAATTCAATAGCAAGAGTTCAGACAGAATTGACACATTATTCCTCAAGGTACAAAAACTGGGCTAGGCCAGACAAAGTTTATATTTCACAGGAACATGCATTTAATTGAAAGTTTTGATACACATTCAATAACTATTTCAGACCATGTACCAATAATAATTACAAATGCAGGATAATGAAATAAAAATGAGACACTAGAGCTTTCCTACCTATCTGTTAAAAGAGAAGAACTTAAGGAAGGAATGGATACCGGAAATTAATCACAAATTATTAGAGAATATAGAAATTTCTTCTCAAAATATAGCTAGGGAGTGGGATAAAATTAAAGTGGAGTTTAAAAATAGGGTGGAAATAAAATAAAAAATATATGGTTATGAAGTGACAAAAATTATTTAGAGGAACTGACAAAGGTTCAAGTATTGCAGAATACAGGGAATCTCACAGAATAAGAACAGGAGCATTTGTACAGCGCTAAAGAGAAAATAAGGGACTACCTTGATAATATGCATGAGTTCAGAAAGACTGCAGTTAAGCAACTGTTTTTTTTATAACAACTCTAGATCAGAGAAACTTTTAGTACAATGGCTGAGGAAACAGAAAGTAGGAAGGGTTGCTGCCAAGCTATAACAAGAGAAATAACCAGAGATCCTGTAGAGATTTTAAAAATACTTCAGAATTTTTACGAAAATCTGTATAAAGCAGAGAAGTGAGGAAATCAATACAAAGTACACATGGAAATGTTTATGGAAAAATGAACTATGCCAAGGTTAAAGGTAGATGAGGCTCAGTTAATAACAGGATAGGAGAAGAAGAGATAAATTGGTGATATATAACCAATCTACAGGAAAGTCCCCAGGTATAGATGGTATTCCTGTAGAAGTTAGGAAGCTAGGAGGGAAGAAAGTGATAAAGATCTGGAAGGGTTTAACAGCATTTTAAAATAAGAAGCACCACCAACAGACTGGAAGAAAGCAGTGGTGGCTATAATACCTCAATTCAGTAAAGACCCATCAGACCCAGCTTCATTTAGGCCCATTTCAATTCTAAACCATGATTATAAAGTGTTTATGTCTATAAAGGCTAAAAGATTGGCAAATGTGATGACAAAATTGACAGATATGGATCAATGTGCTTTTGTGTAGAAGAGGCAAACATTTGACAATATTAATAGAACAATGATGAGCCAGAGGGAAGCAGAATGTAAGAAAATATGACTGTTGTTGATGAGTCTTGATGCAGAGAAAGAATTCAACAGTGTAAGTTAGGATTTTATGAGTAGGGCAATGAAAGCATTTTCAGTCCCTAATAAAATTATAAGGTTGATTATGAAGATAAAGGAGGGATTGGAGGTGAAAATTAAAGCGGGGAGGTTCCTCTCTGATAAGTTTTGTTTGAGTACAGGAATCAGGCAGGGTTTCTTCTTTCTCCTTTGTTATTTGCATTATATTTAGAACCACTGGCAAAGAAAATAAGGGGTTCAAAAATTCAAGGATATAATTGGTATGGCACTAAAGAAAAGTTGGGCTTTATTTGTAGATCATATTATTTTTTGATAAAGCCAGAAAGGGATGTTTATGTGTTGTTGAACATTTTGAGACAGTTTCAAGTCCCTTTGGGATACAGGATTAATGAAGATAAAACAAAGGTAATAGCTGTAAACTAAGTACCCACACATGAATTACTTCAACAATATTCATATTTATAGGGACATGATAAAATGTAATACTTAGGAATATGGATTAAAAAAGATTGTATTATGGCAGTTAAGGATATGTGGGAAGAGACTAAAAAGATAATGCAAAAACTGAGAAACTGGAAGCTCTGTTTTATGGATATGTAGAGCAAGATACAAGTAGTGAAAATGTTTTAGTCACCTTGGCTTTATACACAGATCAGGCATATTTTATCAACCAGAGGAGAAGTTGTGGAAAGCAATTAAAAAAGAGTTGAAGGATTTTTATCTGGGAGAGGAAGAGGGCAGGAGTTAAATGGGATAAACTGATCCTTCCAATAGCACAAGGTAGTTTGAGATAACCTGATTTGAAGGGTTATTTCAGGCTAAGGCTCTTATACATAAGCACAAGAAAAAAGCTATAATTCAAAGTGGAATGGGATGATGATGTAACAGGAGTGAAGCTCAAGAAACAATGAGAGACTGGGATTTTGGGTACAGATCCTCAAGAAGAACAATAGCCATACCAAACACAATATTCATAAAGTAGTAGAACGTATTCTAAGAATTAAACCAACATGTTGATGGAGAAAGGAGATTCTGTTGATAGGAATGACTGTGATTAGGGGTACAGAAAATTAGCAAGATGGGGCTGGAGAAAGTGGAAAAAGAAGCAAAGTATTGGGAGCAAATAATTAGAATGGGAAAGGTAAAAGAATGGGAAGAGGCCAAGAACTCATCTTGACTGCAGGCTAGAGATTGCCTTCCCTATCAATGACTGCTATCAGAGTAAAGGCAAAGAGAATGAAATAGGGAGATTCTAAACAAAAGACCAGCACTGGTGGCATTTCAGCAGAATCTAGAACAGAAGCTGCTGTTAAAAAATGGATAAGTAGAAGGGCATATAAAGTACTGCATGATAACTATAGGAATCAATCAGAGGCTATTATAAATGACTCCGAAGAGAGATTGGACAAGCAATTCACAAAGAAAAAATGGGGGATATATTTATGGCTCCCAAATATGCAACAAAGTCTAGAAGATTTAGGATCTTTGCTTGAAAGTGTTGGCATACCCCAAGCATATTCCAAACAATTGTCTTCTTGGGTAGATTGCAAATGTTGGAGGTTTGACGGGGAAGAAACAGGTAACTGGGAATATATTTTTAGGGAGTGTAATGAGTTGGCAAACTTTAAAAGTACCCTGCAGACTACTGTATCAGAAATACTGGGTAAATAAACTGATGTAAGGAAATGATTTTTTGAGCTGTGATATGGAATTGGAATTGCCTAGACATATTAAGGGGCCTTGCTGAGTTTAATTCTTGGAATGACAAAAAAGTAATTACTAGAAAATGGAATTCAAAGTCTAAACCAACTGTACTAGAAGTAGTGAATATAGTAACAGAGATAAAACAACTGAAAGTAGGACCTTTAGAAAAGGGGAAGTGCAAATTACATAGTAAAAATGTGAATTGTGGGGAAAAATACCTGAAGAATAATATTTTGGAGGAGGAATGAGGTTTCAGGGAAGGTAGGAATTGAACGAGCTTTGTAATGTTTGATTGACAATGACTGGATAGATTATAAGTCATGTATAATGTTTGCAAATGGAAATATGTTAATATGGTTTAATTTCATTTATATAAATGTATGATTGCCTATGTCATAATTGATAATTTAACAAAGATGTTTCTTGTTTAAAAAAAAAAAATAAAAAAGAAAAGCATACCTGTATAGTATCATAAAGAATTCCAAACTAAAGCTACAAGGAACCGGCAAGAGTCTGTTTTCCACAGGAAGAAAAGCAAAAACCACTAGAGGCAGTGCTTATAGAAGGCATGGCAGCAGAAGTTAAAGACAACAAAAAGCAGGAATAATGATCAGACTAAGGCAGTATACATATTCACTTAGAGGACAACATAGTGTAATATGGTTTGTTTGTGTCTTTCGGCTTTTCCAGGTTAGGGGTCGCCACAGCGGAACTCCGGTCTGCTAATGATTGGTAGTTGATTTTTACATGCCGAGTTACCAGCCCTGACGCACAACCTTCAACGAAGGTACGCCCATTCACGCATGTCTCTACGCATAAGACGCTCTAGCTGAGAATCGAACAGGACAGCGTCTTACTGTGAGGCGACAACGCTATCGCAGCACCACCACCGCGAAACACTGCACAGTACCAAATAAGTTTGAATCAAACAGAAAATGAAGCTGTTAACGGGCAATACTGCAAAAAGATGTACAAGATTATCCAAAAGGCATCCATAACCTTTCAATGGGCTCTGCTGCTACAGAAAAAAAAGTGTCTAAGGACCACATCCCTTTCCCTTGGCTTTAAAATTCCTGGAGTACAATACCAGCTTGGCCCTCCACAGTAAAGAGGCCACTAGCCTAATAGGAATAACCTGGTCAACAAAAGGATAAACTGAGAAACAGGAAAATTGTACTGTGAAGTTTATCATGTGTAGAGATGTAGACAGGAAAATGAAACAACTTTATTACACATCAGCACTCATTATGTACTGTTACATTTTCCTGTCTGTATCTGCAGATTACATGTTATCACTGCACTTACAATTCATTCAGGCTGTACCTTTCTACTGATTATAGGTGCAAGCAGCAAAGTAGCCAATTCAAATGTTGAGCAGAACGAATAATAAACAACATTCAGCCTGCCCAGGCAGCCAAGAGAGTACTTTCACCATCATCCTGGCAATGACAGCATTTTTGGTAAGTCTAAGATCACACTCTGGGTGGGGTAGGAGCAAACTGCATCACCGTGTGGTCCACTGTGCACCCCTGCACACTAGCTCATGAAGGCTAACACCCATTTGTAGCTTATTGAGCTAACACCTCCCCCCCAAAGCCACTTTCTGCACAGTCACCCCCTCCTCTGTGTGTGTGTGTGTGTGTGTGTGTGTGTGTGTGTGTGTGTGTGTGTGCTGGTCTGCCCCCCCCCCCCCCCCGCAAGAATGGCACTGCCAATCTTCTCTCACAGTGCCATCAAGTATCTTAGCAGCTACTGGAACTCTAGTCACCTGGGAAACAGTTAGTTCTTTATTCTTCTATTTCATCAGTGCTGCCTGGAATTCCAGAAGTTTAAAAAGCAAATGCCCTGCTTCAAAAACTTTGATGCTTTAAAATCAGTACAAAATAAATGCTGAAATAAAATCAGATGAAATGGAAATCTCCCTACTTTTAGGTCAAAAGAAAGAAAAAAGATAAAGGAGGGTCATTCAGAAGAATCTGTAATACTGAGACAATGAACTCAATAATGCAGAATATTTAGAGTGACTTGGCCCAATGGAGACCAGTTGTCAGGGCTGGCATAACACCATCATGGTGGGGAAAAGGCTGCATAGTAATTTGTAATAGCCTTGTTAATGGAAGTAATCATGACATAAGTGGCTTCTTTATTTGTGGTCATGTGACTGATGTGGGAATCACAGTGATGTGGCATTCTCCAGGATGAGCATATTCATACATGCAACAAAGTGCCTAACAGCTGCAGGGCACAGTGACTAGGAAACACAGAAACAAGCACAAAGTGCTAACACAGTTTATCATATAAATGGGGAGGAAAGGAAGAGACAAAGACAGAAATTGGGCAAGGGCAAGCAAAGAATCGCACGCAAAGTTACTCTGAACGGAAGGCAGGTGAGTGTAAAGGCGGACATTTGATTTTTGTGGAACATATGCCCAATTTCCATTTTGTACAAAACATACCAAACAGGGATATTATCAAACAGCATCTGAAGTGGAGGGAATATAACAAAGATTGCAGGTGGCAGACTAACAGAAACTTCAGACACAGAGACAGCAGGGTCAAAAAGAAGGGGTTCTACATTAGATAAACAAAAGTTTATCTAATCAAATGCTGACATCATCGAAAATCCCGGAACTCGAAATCACAACTGTGGGGGGCTGCGCCCCCCCCCTCCCCCACTAAACTACAAGATCGTACTACAGTGAGGAAAGGGCAAATATTTCCATCTTCACTGTACCGTGACCTCACAAATGCGATTTCGAGTTCCAGGATTTCCGATTATGTCAGTGTTCGATTAGATAAAATTTCATTTATCTAATACAGTCCCAAAAAAGGGGAAAACAGTACAGAGCCAGACAAGAGAAGAGACAAATAGTGATGGACAGGATTGAGCAACAATAAGGGTATGAAGAGTGTGACGGAAGGGGAATACCATGGTAGTGAATAATGCAGGACACAGACTAGTTTGACTGACCCAGAGGAGAACCCCCCACCTCCAGTTGTTAGTCACCTCTGTGGCTGACATTATGTGCAGGCCCTGCTTCTGGTAGTCTGAAAGGCAAGGCCAAACAACTATGCAACTCTATAAGCCACATACAGAGACACTCCAGGATCCCAGTGCAGGTGTTCAGCTGCTAGCCCACCTTGTCCATAATCAGCAAATACACATCACCAAGAGAGAAGGGGATATGTTTCTGGGTCATTTCAAGGGAAGGAACCTCTGCACCCACCTCCTGAGAGTTGCCATGGAGGCCACCACAGAAAACCCTCCAGGTCATCTTCCACAGAGTGAGCTTCATCTCCCTGCAAAGAGGCAGACCTGGTGACTGCTGGTAATCTAGCAGCAGTCATGTTGGCCAGTGCATTCCCAAGTTGCTGCTAGTGCTCCATGTCCTGCACCACGGAGGACCACGTAGAACAAACAAAACCAATGGTTCCAAGTTTCTGTAAGGCTGATCTGTAAATGTTTGAAACCACCATAGCAAATACTAATGTGCATTCATTCATATGAGGATGACATTCCAATCAGAGATCGCACTGCAGTGGGGATAGGGAAATTTACCCTTTTCCTTACTGTAGTTTGATCTCGGAGTTTGTATGTATAATATGCAAGGAGTGCCCCCCACTGCAAAACATTAGTAGGAAATCACCGGAAGTCAAGGGAACCTGGGTAATGTTGATAATATCGCAATGCGAATTATCAACATTACCTTTGTCGTCATTTTGATTAAATGATTTTTTTTTATTTTCAACATTTATTTTCGACTAATTACTCATAGAGCTGTGATTCCTGATTTTGATAGTAAACTGTTTAATACACATTGGGAATCTTGATTCCCCAATGAAATTTTGATTCACTGTGCCAAGTCCTGAGATACTGAAAGAAGAAAAAAAAATGAAAATGCAAGTGAAGAGCAAATAACATTACTCTTCTCCTTCAAACTTGTCCCAAACTTATTTATACTAACTCTGACATTACCATACCAGAAAAAAGAGAAAACTGCAAGAAATTGCAGTCTCTGACCTAGTACATTTAGGTCTGGATGTTTGAATATTTGGTGGCAACATCTTGAGACTTGGCAAAGTAGGTCCCAACATTTCAAATGCTTACCATTCAATTTCAAAAAGGAACACAGGAAAAATAATAGGCAAGCAGTCAATGAGACTAAGATGCACAGCCATATACACAAACCACTAATGCTTAGAAAGTTCTTGCCATCATTTTTGAGCACAGGTGTTAAATCGGGCAAGGCCATCCATGATATCAATACTGTCAATTTGAGTCTAGCCATCCAGTCATCAAGACTTACATTTAAGGTATCTAAAATGAAATACTTTGTTTGGTCTGCAATACCTTATTCCACAGGCTAGGAATATGTGGAGTTACGAAGGTATCTCTCCACTGAGTCTTGCTGATGTACATTTAGGTCAATAGTGTAAGTGTTTGCAGACCCACTGGTTTTAAGAAGAAAAAGGACTCCAAATAGGATTGGGTCTTTCATGGCTTGAAAAGCAAGACACAGGTCACTTTGAAGCAGCTTGTAGACTACAGAGTATAAAAAGGGTTGACACAATGGGAAAATACATATTTATACAAACACAATGTTTAAATGTGTTAAATGGTATATCTTTAAGTGTTGCAACTACGGGCTGACAAGTTGTAAATAGGTTTCAGATTACTATATTCCCATTTTTTTGTATTTTTTATTACAGCATTGGTTCAATTTTATTTCTCAACTGTATTTATCCACTAAGGTTATGAAACTTGTTTTAACTGCTTTTACAAGGAGTCATTCTTAACTAGGCTTTAAGCTGCAACAAAGTTGATTTGTTTTTACTGCTTAATTAACCCTTACTGTGATCATTTTAATGTATTTTGTATTTCACTGGTCCTATTTTTCCACATAGTTTTTGACTAAGTGTATTTAAACTTGCTTTAACTAACACTAGTTCTGATGAAGTCCTGTTGAATTGGACAAAAGGGTTCAACTTGTGTTTATTAAAGTTTTGCTTCTACTGTAAGGGGCTTGCTGCTCATGTTTCCTGAAGACGTCAGTGGTGCCTGCAGTTTTGCTTTGGTACAATGGGTTCCATACATTCATACCACAAACTGAGCGGGAAAGAACCAAAGGAGAAGGTGTATCCATCTTCATTACGGATAAGCACACTTCCAGACTAGTCAAACAGTATGACTCTCTAGAGCTACTCCAAGTCCAATTAACCATAGGCAAAATTCCTTACCACATCTTTGCTAGTTATAGGTCCCCCACAACGAACCAGAAAAAGCATACCATGTACATGGACTTACTAGAGTCACTTTCCATGCAGCCCAACACCTTATTCATAGTGATATTAATTAACTTACCATTGACTGGGGAATACACATGACCACAAATGTACTGGCTCAGATGTTTTTGAACTTTATCAATGCAAATGCTGTAGAACAGCCAGTCAGCACACCCACAATGGGCTCAAATCTCCTGGACACAATACTCACTAACATGGGGGAGTATCACAACACCCTGTATGATGTCCTCATTGGTGAAAATGGACCATAAAGCAGTTTCCTTTGCAATAATTATAAAGATACCCCATGAAGCTCAAAAATGCATTTGAATTTTTCCAGACAAATTACTCCCAAAGTGATGCCATAAGAAAATTCAAAGCCCCCCTAGGCATGGAAAACATGGGCTCCTATGCAAAAGGGTACACCAACACCCCGTATAACCATTTAAGCAGATGTATAGAACTGACCAGATAGGATTAAAAAATAACAGTGTAAACAGACTACACAACAAAGGAAAGAAACTAATATCCAAAAACGAGAGAGAACTGCCCTAGCAAAGAAAGAAATTGCTCACTAGTTGAAACAACAAATCAGAGATCTGGTCAAGTCATTCAAAGCAAACTATGAAACAAAAACAGCCTCCTTAGCTAAGAAAAATCATAAGGCATTTTATAACTGCATCTGAAATCTTAAGGGGAATACTCAGCTATGTGCAGAGCTGATTACGGATACTACCCATACCCATCTGGAGGAAACAGCCAACCTGCTAGGTGGCAGATTTGGATTAAATGTTATCCCCAGTCCCCACTAGTCATCCTCCAAAGTATACCTGACACCACTTCTCAGCCTATTATCTTGAGAGAGCAGGTCATCAATGTGCTCTCCAAGGCCAAAAACACAGCATCAATGGGACCAGACAATATCTCAGGTTGCCTCTTAAAAAACATAAAACATGACCTAGCAGACCCACTTAAAACCCTTTTTAACCACAGTCTTCAGACTGACTATGTTCTGGCAGAATGGAGGACAGCAAAAGCCATCACTCTGCACAAAGGGGGGCTATCGACCGACACTGGGATAAGCCTAACTAGTCTCATTTGCAAGGCCATGGAAAGAATCATTATGGCCCTTATCAACAATGACATAACTAATCTCCAGACTCTGGACTCAACCCATTTCAGATTCATTAAGGGTAGATCATGTCTGTTAAACCTGGATGACTTTTTCGAGAAGGTCACCAAAGCCATGGATGAGGGAAACAATGTGCATATCGCCTACCTTGACCTGGCCAAGGCTTTTCTCCTATTCCTTATTCCAGTATTACAGATAAACTCACTCAATTGGGAATTAACTCATACATCATCGAGCAGGGAGCTAAATGGCTCACCAACAGGACACAATGTTAAAAAGTGGGTGATTCCACATCTAGCAAAAGAGCAGTCACCAGTGGCCTACCACAGGTTCTGTGCTGGGTCCTTTACTGTTTGGAACTTACTTCTCAGAAGTCCAGGCAAATGTGGATGGCCTGTGGCTGACCAAGTTCGCTGATGACTGCAAATTGGGAGGAATCATTGAGTACCCCTGTGATGATGTGAGGTACTGCCAGCTATGCCAGAAGTAAGGCGGTGGATGTGTAACATATGCCAGCATAGCTAGCTGGAGTTTTGTAAATTATATGTCATGTGTATATCAAACTGATTTGTAAAGGTACTTGTGTTGAAAATGTAAAGTTGCTTATGTTAAAAAATGTACCAACAGTGGGCCTGTTGGACAGAAAAGAAATACACCTGTATGTCAGACTGTATTGTAACTGTTGAAATGAATATATTGTAACATAGGATACTGGAAGAGAAGAGGCTAATCTCAGTCCAGCTAAATTTGTAAAATAATCTGAAATTAAATGACTTGGTTTAGGCTGTGACATTGTGGAGTACTGCCAGCTGTACCAGAAGAAGTAAGACAGTGCATGTGTGGTATATGCCAGCATGGCTGGCCGAAGTTTTGCAAATAAGCTTGTGTAATTTGACTCTCACAATAATTTGTACAGAGGCTTGTATTAAAATGTATTTATAAAAGTTGCTTATGGTAAAGAAAAAAAAAAAAAAAAAAAAAAATCTTAATTGAGTTCTAAATGTGAACTGTGCCAAAGTCAGGTGACTAGATAAGATGTAATTCTATAACCAGCTGAAAGATGGAACTCTGGCAGCAGCAGTTTTTTTTTTCCTTTGGAATCTGATGCACAAAAGGTCTAGGTCAGTTATCACAGTTCAGTTGTTCAGTACTTATTAGTTGTACAGTTCAGTGTGTGGAGTATCTCATCTTCCCTTGTGGAAGTGAGCATCTCAGCAGTACATCTTTGCCTTGTGATGTTAACTGAGTTAACTACGGACAGTTTCTCTTTAGTATGATTAGGAAAAGTACCATGAGATTAATTTAATATTATTTCTTTTTCTAAATGTGGGATTCTATCCAACCGTGTTATTTTATATTTCCTGTGACTAAAAACTCTGATGTTTATTGTAACAAAATATTAAGTATTTTCCTGTTTTCTATTTTTATTATCCATTATCAAATATTTTTATACCTTTTCCTTGTGGCTGGTCTTTTAGTGAATACTTTTAATATTGTGAGAGTACCTGTCCTTATTTCACGGTCATGCTACCATTCATATCAGTATTAATTTGACAGTATAATTGGTTACACTTTGTAAGAGACAGAGTATTTGGCTGGTGGCGGCTACCCTGTACTCTGGAGAGAGGGGACACAGCTTTTGAATCTGTGTCAGCCTTTTCCAGGTGTGTGTGTGTGTGTGTGTGTGTGTGTGTGTGTGTGTGTGTGTGTGTGTGTGTCTGTGTGAGAGAGAGAAAAATCAGATATTCAAGTGTATGTGCCAGATACTTGGAAATGGGACAAAATGCTCCAAGGTGCATCTTGTTTGGGATGTGAAGAGAGAGTCCAGTCCCAGTGGAGCGTGTTCCCTGTGTGCTCTTGGGGGGAAATTGTGCTTAATGCAGACAGCTGCATTTAAAATACTGTGTAAATCTATTACTGTGTTTTAGTGACCGCCTCTTCACCAGTGTTGGTGGTGAGGATTGAGGCTCCTTGATTACTGCCCCGGGGTAAAGACAGGACATCACAAAGACAATAAAGATGGTCTCTTACAGTTCTGATTGCAGCTAAAGGCAAAATGTCTGTGAAAATCAGGACTAGAAATTCTACTATATTGTCCTTATGGGTGAACTAATTGCTACCCTGGAAGGGTCGAGGTTTTTCAAATGGTTATACAGCTTCCAGATGCTATGACACATCTTAGCAAAGCTCTCTGTGTGCATATTTTAACACATATGTGCTAGTTTCTGGCTCAATTTCTAATAAAGGGGGTACTGTGAGAACCAGAAGTCAGATGACCAGATGTATGTGATGTCATTCTGTAATCCAGCATTGAAAAGATATTTTAATACTAGATGAAACAGTAGTGTCAGGGCAGTCTGTTTTTGAAACCGGACAAAGAAGGATCACTCACCCACTTCATCTTGCCTTGCTTTAGTAAGTAACCAGGGAATAGTAATTATTTAGATAAGTCCAAAAATATAGTGAGATTAGTTAAGAACTGTTTTCTGTATCTTTGTGAATCTTTCCATCTGTGTTATTTGTAAAATTTCCTGATCTGAAACTCTGGTGTTTATTGTAAATCAATATTTAGTATTCTCATGTTCTTTTATTATTTATAATTAAATATATTTAAACTTTTCATTGTGGCTGGTCTTTCAGAGAATATTTTAACCTTTGGGGGGGTACTTATACTTATTTGGTGACACTGTGGCTGCTCCTGAAAGCCTTGCTGCATTGGTAAAACACTACCATTTGTATTTGTATTAATTTGACTCAGTATAATTGGGCATGCTTGTAATAATCTTAGAGTAGCTGGCTTTGGAGTGTTCTGGTAGCAGTATCTACTTTACAGTCTGGGCAGCGGGGGCACAGCTGATAAATATGTGCCAGCTTTTCCCAGGTGTGTGTGTGTGTGTGTGTGTGTGTGTGTGTGTGTGTGTGTGTGTGTGTGTGTGTGTGTGTGTGTGTGTGTGTGTGTGTGTGTAAATCAAATATCAAAGTGTGTGTCAGCTACTTAGAGCAGGGACACAGAGCACTGGTTTCACAGAGAGGGTGGTGGAGGATTTGGCTAAGAACTCAGCTCTACAGCTGTGGTCAGTGAGCAGCCTTAATTTGGGGACTCCCTGAAATAGCCACCTCACCAGCCCTGGCTTCAAGTGTGGCGTCTGTCTGGGTCTCCCCTAGCCCACCAGCCACACATGCCTGTCTCCCAGCCTTACTGAGTGTAACTGCATGCACACAAGGTACTGCATTATCAAAATCTTTCCCTATCAGGACATCTGCAGGGATATCCTCAAATACATCTACTTGATGCTTCCTTCTCCACCCTCTCAGTCAAGGTGAACTCTAGTCAAAGTCATTTGGAATGGGGTCCCTCCTAAAGTTCTGACTGGAGTGGACTGCCCAAGCAGATACTGCTCCTCTTTAACCACTGCAGGCTTCACAATAGTTATGTCAGAGGCTGTCTCTCTCTCTCTCTCTTTAGTACTGGACTGTTTTCCATCCACTAAGATAGGATATAAACTCCGGTGACAGTCTGGTACCCCTGTTGTCTCCAGACAACTTAACCACTGGCATTCTGTTACTTCCACCTTGCTTCCATGGACATACCTATGCTACGTGGTCCACTGGTTACATTTAAAGCATCTAACGATTGATCCAAGCTATGTACCTGAACTAGAGGCTTCTCGTTATGGGTGGACAATGTTGAGGTGGTTTAGGCTGCCCACCATGGGTTCCTTCTATCTATGTGCAGCACTGGTTATCTCCTTCTTGTGCAGTGATGCCCTGCTTGCTAAGCAGAGATTCCCTTTTTTCCACAGCTCATCTGCAGTGTTACACTCCCGGTCTGCCAACCAGATTCTCAGGTCCTTAGGCAAACTGCTAAGGGCTTGTTCCCTCACCAAAAGGTTTGCCAGAATTTCAAAAGTGGTGACCTGACACCCACTCACCAGCCTATGAAAGTAAGTGCTTGACTCTGAAATATACTCACATACACTTTCATCTGCCTTGCGTATATGCTCACAAAACTTTTTTCTGTAACCTTCAGGTGTTATTTTAAAACATTCCAATAAACATTGTTTAACTTTATCATTATCAGACAATTTAGAAACAGCAGTTACAGCTTTACTTTGGATTAAGGGGGTCAGGAACTGTACCCAAAGCCATTGGTCAGCATTTTATTGTTTACATACTCTTACAAATACATGAATAAAACTATCAAAATTATCACCCTATGTAAACTGTGGAAATAATTTACTGACCTTTATTTCTTCTTGGGTTCAGTTATTCCCTTCCCCATTACCTCCATGACCCTGACAAATGGTCAGCATCTCCCCCTCATGTTATCACGGTTTCTAATTTTCTACAGCCTCCAAAGGCCATAGTCGCACTGCTGATTCTAATTCCAAATGTTTGGCCTCAAGTTCAAGTTTCTAACTCCAGACAGATTTTTAAGTCCTCTGAGGAAAAAGTGAACTGTTCTGTTTGACAGCTGCAGGTCCTCATCGACAGACAGGTTTGTCTTCTCAACTGCTGATCCATGCTACAGCTGTGACTAAGGCAGAAATTATTTCCTCTTTAGTGAGATTGGCAGGCACCAGTCCTTTGGCTTCGCACACCTTGGCCAACTGATTCTTTATCAGCTTGGCATAATCCTCTGCTGATATCTCTTGCCTGCTTTCTCTGACTAAAGTAAACGAACACAAAATAAATATCATTTTTGTAAAAATGAAACTCAGTCTGTTTACTTTGTGGCTAATGAGAGTACACACACCTTCAATGACAACTGCCTACAGGCTACAGAAATTCAAATAATGTCCACACCATTGCTCAGCAATATGTGACATGCATCCTCTGGGTCAGTGACCAAGTAAGTCTCAATCCTCAACATGGACACCAGTGAGGGACATTCACTTGGAACAAAAATAGATGCACACAGTATTTCCAAATGCAGCTCTCTACATCAAGCACAATTTCCTTTAAGAGCACACAGGGAACACACTCCCATCCTGGGGCTGGGTTCTCTCGCTAACAAAGGAGCCATTTCAGTGAGCCTGAAGGTAAGTCACAGCTACTGGTAGGTACTGATTTTCCTTTGGACAGAGTGACTGTAAGGGCAGAGGTGAGTGGTAGTACCCAGGCTGACAGTGAGGCACCACTGTCAGAGGATACCAGACTTCCTGTGGAAGGGGAGCTGGGAAGGGTCACAAAGGTAAAGTTGAGACAGGTTCAGCTCTCGTACCCTACATTAAGAAGCATGAGGGAGGTGGCTAAGGAGGCACCTGATTCTCAAGGAAAAAGGGAGTCTGTATACTGGAATAAAAGGGTTACTGTACAGAGAGGTAATACAGCAGTTGGTAGTGCCTACAGCCTACCATCTGGCACTTCTAGCCATAGCCCATGACAGTCCTTTTACAGGTCATATGGACATAAAGTGCACCAAGAGACTTATTATGCAGAACTTTGGTTGGCCTGGGATTGCAAGAGATGTAACTGGGTACTTCAGGACCTGTAAGCACTGCCAAAAAGTAGGCAAGGAGGAGACAAGTCAAAGCTCCTTTGATGCCTTTGCTGTGATTGAGCAGCCATTTCAGAGGGTAGCTGTGGATATTGTGGGGCCTCTGAGTACCCAAAGTTCCACAGGGAATTAGTATGTCATGGTGGTAGTAGCTTATGCTACTAGATACCCTGAGGCAGTGGTTCTGTCCTCCACTGGGCTAGAGAAGATGGCAAATGCTTTATTAGAGATTTTCAGCAGGGTATGTTTCCTCAAAAAGAAATACTGACTGACAGAGGTGCCAATTTCATTACAGACCTGCTGGCTTGTCTGTGGGAGCACTGTGGGGTTAAGCACCTAAAGACCACCACCTATCACCCCCAGACTAATGGACTTGTTGAGAGGTTAAACTCTACACTAAAAAACATGCTATGGGCATTTGCAAACCAGTTTAAGAGAGTGGGACAAATATTTGCTCAATCTGCTGTTTGCATACAGAGAGGTACCCTAGGTTTTTCACCATTTGAGTTACTGTATGGGCATAGGGTGAGTGGGCCTTTAGATTTGATTTGTGATGTGTGGGAGGGTGAGTGTGAATCCCACAATAAGTCTGTTGTGTCATATGTCCTAAACCTCAGGACAAGGCTTAGGGAGCTCATAGGCTTGGAGGAGGAGAATCTGGCAGGAGCCCAACAGCAGGAAAAAGGTCTGGTATGACAGGAATGCTGAAGCCCAAGAGTATGCTGTAGGATAGCAGGTTATGGTGATCATTCCTGTCAGACACAATAAACTGCAGGCAGCTTGGGGGGGACCCTTTGAAGTGGTAAGGAAGGTTAGTGATGTTAAGTACATGGGAAATCTGTTAGGCGGGAGGCAGGGGCACACATTTTACCATGTTAACATGAAGCCTTACCATGATAGGGGGGGCCCTGGTGCTGAATATTTGCAGTGGATGGCAGGAGGCATCTGAGGGGGAATCTGGTGACTGATCTCCTCAGTAAGGCTCGGAATGACATTTCAGTAGAAGAGGTAGCAATGTCCCAGTGGCAATCCCCTACCCAGTTTTAAGAAATCCGAGCAGTGTTACAGGAGCTATGTTCCCTGGGAAACCTGTGTGCACCCACCTGGTGCACCACATGGATACAGGACCTCAAAGGCCTATTAAGCAGACCACTTACAGGGTAGGGTGCCTAAGTGATTCAGGCAGATTCTGAGTAAGGAGATGCAGGAAATGAGGGTAAATCCAGGAGTCCAACTGTCCATAGGCCACCACAGTGGTGCTGGTACCAAAGAAAGATGGCAGCATCAGGTTCTGCGTGGACTACAGAAAACTGAATAGTCACACAGAGTCAGATGCTTACCCCATGCCTTGAACAAATGAAGCCTTAGAGCAGCTGGGTGGAGCCAAATATCTGACCACTACTGATCTGACCAAGGGTTACTGGCAGGTGCCCTTGATCTTCATCACTGGAGAGAGGTCAGCCTTTGTGACTCCTTTGGGCTAAAAAAATATTATTATTTTGAGTTCATGAAGATGCCCTTTGGAATGAAAAATGCCCAAGCAACCTTCCAGAGGCTTGTAGATCGTATCCTAGCAGGAACAGGAGATTATGCCCTTGCCTACCTGGATGATTGCAATCTACAGTCATTCATGAAAAGAGCACCTTCAGCATGCCAGGGAGGTCCTTGGAAGACTGCAAAGGGCAGGGTTAACCATTAACTCCAGTAAGTGTCAGGTAGGTGTGGCAGAGGTCTCCTACCTGGGACACTGAGTGGGGAGTGCTAAGATCAGACCAAAACCTACAAAAGTGGAAGCCATTCAGGCATGGCCTGCTCCTGTTACCAAAAAGCAGGTGAGGCCATTCTTGGGGGCAATGGGGAACTACAAAAAAATTAATTCCCAATTATAGTACAATAGCGGCTTCCCTCACAGACCTGATGAGGAAAAACAGGAGAGATTGAGTGCTGTGGACCCCACAATGCGAGTAGGCACTATAAAAGCTTAAAGGGGCTTTGGGAGGACCCCCTGTGTTAGCTAGTTCAGATTACAGCAAATAATTTGTTGTGCAGGCGGATGCTTCAAACCATGGGGTAGGGGGTGTACTCAGCCAGGTTTCCTCAGAGGGGAGAAGAGCACCCAGCTGTATATGTCAGCCATATATTCCAACCCAGGAAGAAATGTTATGCAGCAGTGGAAAAAAAAATGTCTAGCCATAGTATGGGCACTGCAGAAACTTCAACCCTATCTGTATGGAAGGAAATTTACTGTAGTCATAGATTACAATCCCTATGGCTACGTCAAGCAAGTCAGGAAAATGCCAAGTTACTATGGTGGAGCCTAGGGTTGCAGACATATGACATGACAGTGCAGCACTGTAGTGAGGTCAGCAATGCTAATGCAGATTGCCTCTCAAGACAGGGTATGGGTTAATATGTTCCCAGACAGGTTCATGTCCCTTAAGCCATGTTTCTCAAGGGTCACTTGAAAATCTAGCTTGAGTCTTCAAAAGGGGGAAGAGATGTGATGATGTGAGGTAGTGCCAGCTATGTCAGGAGAAGTAGGGCAGTGGATGTGTAACATATGCCACCATAGCTAGCTGGAGTTTTGTAAACTGCTTGTGTTGAAAATGTATTTGAAAAGCTGCTTATGTTAAAAATGTACCAACAGTGGGTCCTGCTGGACAGAAAAGAAATACACCTGTATTTCAGACTGTCGTGTAACTGTTGGATTATATTTTAACAGAGGCTACTGGAAGAGAAGAGATTAATCTCAGTCCAGCTAATTTGAAAAAATTAAATTACCTGATTTAGGCCACAAAGATTGTATCTTACAGTTCTGATTGCCGCCAGAGACAAAATGTCCATGAAAACCAGGACTAGAAATCCTACTGTACTGTCCTTAGGGGTGAACTAATTGATACCCTGTAAGGGTGGACGTTTTTGAAATGGTTTTGTAGCTTCCAGATGCTAGAACACATCTTAGCAAAGTTCTGTGTACATTATGACACATATGTGTTAGATTCTGGTTCAGTTTCTAGTAAAGGAGATAGTGTGAAAACCAGAAGTCAGGTGACCAGATGTATTTGATGTCATTCTGTAATCCAGCACCATTTGTGAAACCTGACAAGGAGGAGGACCACTCATCCACTTCATCTTGTCTTACGCTACTAAGTCAACTAGTGGACAACCACAGTGTCAGCAAATAAATATAAGTACTCTCAAAGGTTAAAATATTCTTTAAAAGACCAGCCACAATGAAAAGTTTAAATATATTTAATAATAATTAATAAAAAAAACATGAAAATACTGAATATCTACTTACAATAAACACCAAAGGTTTAATCACAGCAAATATTAAAAATAACACAGATGGACAGGTTGACACAGATACAGAAAAACAATACTTAACTAAGCTCATTATATTTTCCTGACTAATCTAGAGAGTTACTGTCCCCTAGTCCACTTACTAGAGCAAGGTAAGATGATGTAGGTATCACCAGGTGGGCAGCTAAATGGCTCACTGATGGGATACACACACTGTCAAAGTGGGTGAATCTACACCTAGCAAAGGGGAAGTCACCAGTGGCGTACCACAGATTCTGTGCTGGGCCCTTTACTGTTCGGAATTTATTTCTCACAAGTTCAGGCAAACATGGACGGCCTGTGACTGACCAAGTTCTTTGACGACTGCAAATTGAGAGTAATCACTAAGTCCCCCTACGATACCAATGTACTGCATAAAGGATTAGCCCAGACTAATGATTGGTGCCAGAGCCATGGACTGAAGCTAAATAATAAAAAAAAATGCATAATTATTCCCTTTGGGAAAGCTAACACCCCTGCAACTTAGTATATAGACAGCACCCCCTCCAAGAGTAGACCCAGTGGTATGACACCTGGGTACCAAGCTGATAGCAATCTGAACTTCGACCACCACATATCTACAGTGGTGAGGAAGTCCTTCTATGTGGCACATTCCAAAAGTAAAGGTATAGCATCTAGAGCTAAGAATGTTATAATTCCATTGTACATAGCCCTCAGTAAACCAGTTGAGTACAATGCACCCTTTTGCATATACCTCACCAGACACCTGCAACAGCTGGACAGACCACAGAGGCTTCTCATCAAGAACATACAGGGTACACAAAATATATCCTACCTGGAAAGACTAAAAACCTTATCACTGTACTCAGGCTACTAAGGGGTGATCTGTGCCTGGCTTAAAAGGCAGCCACTGACCCAGCCCTGATGGAAATGTTACACATTCACAAATAAAACCAAACAAAGGTCACTCACTCCGGGGTTCTTAAGCTAGCCTCGGATATGAACAAATACTGGAGAGACCAATTCATCTCCCAGACACTGCCTCTTCTCTGGAACAAGCTTCCCATTTATACAAATAAAAGCCACTCCCTCATCCTCTTCAAGCGCAACCTAGATCAATGTATGGATAATCACAAATTCACTCCTGGAGTGGCAGCCATATCCCTAATGGACAGAGGCAGCAGGTAACAGGTCGATATCCTGCTAACTTTGCTCATCTAAGTATAGATAACTTTTAGTTATGTACTCACCATAACTTCAGATGTTTGGGATCCATCTCGCCTACATTCTGACTGATGGGTTCGGAGCCGATCCCTCGGCTCCGACTCGGCACGCTTATGCCAAAGAGCGAAGTCTCTTATTGGCTGAGCTTATTATATCCCAGGATGCACCACTACCAGTCCCCCAGATCTAGTTTGTCCGCATACATGCACACATGCACGCACTGATTATATAACATCGTCAGATGAAACAAGATAAAAACAGTAGAACTCAAACCGTTCAATCTCTTCTGATCTCCAAGGCAGGGGGAAGGAGGGTGGGTATTAGGAATGTAGGCGAGATGGATCCCAAACATCTGAAGTTATGGTGAGTACATAACTAAAAGATGTTATGTGATCCTATCTCGCCTACATTCTGACTGATGGGACAGCGTCCCTAGCACCTGAATCCTGGGTGGCTCACTGGAAAACACTCCTGAGTACCGTGGAACCAAATGATGCTCGCCCTTTAGATGCCACATCCAATTTATAGTGGGAAATGAAAGTGTGCGGATTGGACCAAGTAGCCGCAGCACAAATCTCCGATATAGCGAGCTTGGAATGAAAAGCTATAGAAGTCGCCATAGCTCTGGTAGAGTGAGCTTTGATAGATGTTGTAAGTTGCTTATTCGAAGAATAAGCCTGAGTTATACAATCTCTAATCCATTTGGAGATAGTAGCTTTTGTGATGGTTTTACCCAATTTATTGTCCGAGAAGGACACAAACAACTGGTCTGACTTACGAAATTGCTGAGTCCTGTCTAAATAGAAGCGCAATTGCCTGTGAACATCCAATTTATGGAGAGTGTATTCTGCTTCATTGGAGAATTTTGGGAAGAAAACTGGTAGCTCTAGAGATTGTTGGAGACAGAGGTTAGAACAGACCTTTGGGACAAAGGATGGATTAGGCCTAAGTGATACTCTATCCTTGTGGAAAATCAAGTACGGTGGTTTAATAGACAGGGCTTGAAGCTCTGAAACTCTTCTTGCAGAAGTAATTGCAACTAAGAAGGCAGTTTTCCAAGACAGATATTTTAACTCACATGTAGCAGCCGGTTCAAAAGGGGAAGATGTTAATGCACGAAGCACCAAATCAAGATCCCACGGAGGCGCAGGATGATAAACTGGGGGTCTTAACAGGCCCGCACCTTTAATGAAAGTTTTGCATAGTCTGCTGCTCATCAATGGAGGATCCATGGATTCGTGGAATTTAGAGATAGCCGCTAGTTGGACTTTAATAGTAGAGACAGAAGATCCTTGATTAAACAGGGATGTTAAGAATTTCAAAACCTCTGGGATTGGAGCAGTGATAGGGTCTAAGCCCCTGAGTTGAGCCCAGATAGCAAACCTCTTCCACTTACTGAGATACAATTTCTTAGTGGTGGGTTTGTGGGCCGAAGATAAAATGTGAATAACTTCCGGGTCTAATGTGTGACTTCTGACTAAAGTCGGAAGTGGAGGAGCCAAGCTGTCAACTTCAAGGAGTGAAGGGACTGATGCTGTCGTCCCGACTGATGAATTAGCAGATCCGGAGTTAGATCTAAAGTCCAAGGGTCGTCCACCGCATGTTTCTTCAGGTAGGGAAACCATACCTGACGAAGCCAGTATGGAGCAATTAGTATCATTGTGGACCCCAATTGAGAAGCTTTTTGAATGACTTTGGAGAGAAGTGGAATCGGAGGAAAGGCATAAAGTAGCCCTGTTGGCCAAGGTTGTGCTAGAGCATCCATAGCTGCTTCCCCTTGATGTGGAGTCAAGGAGAAGAACCTTTTGCACTTCGTGTTTATTGGTGTTGCAAATAGGTCGCAGCACGGCGTCCCCCATTTCATGAAAACCTGAGCTGCTACTGTTTCATTTAGGGACCACTCGTGAGGAGAGAGAATTGTTCTGCTTAATCTGTCTGCCAATATATTTGATTTCCCCGGAATGTGGGTCGCTACCAAGAAACGGCTGGTAGCTACAGCCCATTCCCACACCCTCATGGCCTCTCTGCAAAGGGGGTAAGATCTGGTCCCTCCTTGTTTGTTTAGATACCAGACCACCGACATGTTGTCTGTGTGGATGGCGATTATGCCCTGAGGGAGAAACTTGTGTAAGGCCTGTAGGGACAGAAGTACAGCCCTCATCTCCAATACATTGATGTGGAGAAAAGTTTCGTCTGGAAGCCAGGAGCCCTGAACTAACCTGCCCAGACAATGCCCCCCCCACCCTGTCTGGGAGGCATCTGTCGTCAGGGTGACCACTGGAGAGGGAACAACAAAAGGACTTCCCTGATTTAGATTGGATGTCTGAAGCCACCAGCGAAGGTCCCGTTTGCATGTTTCTGTAATCATAATGGGGTGATTGAGGGGAAGATCCTGAAAGGACCATTGAGTTGACAATAGCCACTGAAGAATCCTCATGTGCAATCTTGCCAGAGGAACTAGAAGAACCGTGGCAGACATCGAACCTAAAACTTGTAGGACCATCCTGGCTGGGGCTTTGGATCTTGAAATCAGGGCTTGAACTTGGCCTTGTAAAGTTTGGATCCTTTCGGTAGGAAGAAAAACGCGCATCAATTTTGAGTCTATCTCTGCTCCTATGAACCTTATGCGCTGTGAGGGCAGCAAGACAGACTTTGACCAATTGAATGTAATTCCCAGGGTAGCACCCAGGGAGATGGTGGCTTTGAGGTTGTCCATTAGTAGATGCCTGGTGGTGGCAGTCAGGAGCCAGTCGTCCAGATAGGGAAACACTTGGAATCCAAGACTCCTCAGGTGAGCAGTCACTACTGCCAAACACTTGGTGAACACCCTGGGGGCTGTGGTGAGACCAAAGGGCAGTGCACAAAATTGGAAATGACTGTCTCCCAGGCTGAAGCGCAGATACCTCCTGGACGCCAGATGTATCGGTATGTGATAATAGGCGTCCTTGAGGTCTATGGAGCACATCCAAACATCCTTCTCCAACAATGGGAGAATGGATTGTAACATGACCATTCGGAGTTTGGATTTCGTGACGGATTGGTTTAGTCTGCTGAGATCCAATATTGGTCTCAGGTCCCCTGTCTTTTTTGGCACTAAAAAGAACCTCGAGTAATTTCCGGATCCGATCTGGTCTGTGGGGACCGGTTGGATGACTCCTTTTTCTAGCAGCTTTAAAGCTTCTGCGGCTGCAATTTCCCTTTGACTGGGTGGTGGGTCCGGGATTTTTTTGGACGGTGGGGGTGAGCGTGTGAATGGGATGGTGTAACCTCCGGCAATGATCCGAAGCACCCATCTGTCCTGAGTGATTGACTCCCAGGCTTTTAGGTGCTTGGCAAAATGGCACCCGACTGGCTCGAGCAGCACAGCCGGGCAATCCCTCATGAGGTGTGGGAGGCTGAAGAGCCACGAAAGGACTCGCGGTCTCCAGAATTGCGGGGCCCTCTGCCGCCTCTGGGACGGCATCTCCCAGAAAAATTTCCCCGTCCTCTGCCTCTGGAAGGGGAATCTTCCTGCTGTTGAGGAAAAAACTTACGTGATTTGCGGAACCACATCTTCCCTCCTCCTTTAGCCTTGGGATAAGGCCGAAAGGGAGTGGAATAACGGGCACCTACGGCAGATAAAGTTTTTCCCTCTTGCTCACAGCGGGTAAGGGTGTCTTTAACCTTAGGTCCAAACAAAGAGGACCCATCAAAGGGAGCGTCGGCGAAAGAAGACTTGAAGGCCTCCGCAAACTGACACAAACGGAGCCAGGCTTGTCTCCATAGAGCCATGCCTGTGCCTGCCGCTCTACCCGCCCCTTCGGCCGCATATGAAATGAGCCTCATGGACGAGTTAGAAATTGACGTAAGGATAGCCAACTGAGAGCTAACCGACTGGGCTAGCTGCTCAGGTAGGTTACCCGAGAGGGAATCTGACAGCTCCTTGACCAGATCCCTCTGAAGCCTGGTAAAATGTGCCAAATAATTCAGGGACCTTAAAGTAAAGGCCGCTGAAGTCAGGGTGCGCTTCCGCATGCGGTCCATGCTCCTAGACTCCTTATTAGGAGGATGGACGGACGTTGAAGCCTCTGCCACGTCCTGTTGTGTAGCAGATGCCACCACCATGGCATCTACAGCCACGCCTTTAGTCAGGAACTCCTTCTCGGGTGGGGCAGACAAAATTTTGTTAGGACGAGAAGGGACTGGTTCCACGGTATCTGGATGTTCCCACGCCCTTCGACAAACTAAATCCAGGAGCTCGAAGGGCGGAGACACCCAGGAGGCGGAAGGCTGAGCCCCAAAGGCCTTGAGGAGCACTGACTCATCAGCAGAGGGGGGTTTGGATATCCAGCCGCCTCGTTGTTTGAGGATCTCTAAGATGTCTGCAAATGAGACATCATCCGAGGACGACTTCGGGGACCCCTCCGCATCATCAAGATCAGTGTCAGATGTAATAGACTCGGGGGAGTCCACGTGCTTCCTCTTGCACGATCTCTTCCTTGGGGGTTCCTCTGAAGACAACTCTGAAGAACCCTCAGGAGGAGGGGAACCCCCAATGGGGGTAACCTCAGGCCCAGGGGCTCCGCTGCCTACGGACAGGAACTGCCAAAGACCCTGTCTCCACGCCCAGGGAAGGTGCCGGTAAAGCCGGAGAGATGGCCGAAGAAGACTTGGCCAAGGCACTCCTCATAGCTCTGAAAGCCGGACCCCCAGAATCCTGGGAGTGTCCGGTCCCTGGAGCCATGATAGCAGACGGAAGTCCCGCAGCCGAAGCACCGAGAGGGAGGCTCGGAACCGATAGCATAGGTCCCGAAACATCACCCCCAGGTCCAGCCGAAGAAGTCCGTGTACCAAACTCGGACCCGAAGGCCGGGGTTGAATAAGGGTCGGAGCCGACCCTAAGATCTCCACCGGCTCCAACAGCACCTGCTCCGACGGAGCCGAAGCGGTCGGAGGAGGAATAGCAATGACATGGGCATGGGCCATCGGCTCAAGCCAACTGGGTCGGAGCCAAAACAAATTTTTGAAAGACTGGGGACTGGAACAGTCTTTGGAGCACCCTGTCTATATCCGAATCCGACATCCTCGATGACCTAGAGGATACTGAACGGGTTCGAGATGGCCTCTCCAATGGCCCCAAAGGGCTAGGGGACCGGCTCCGAGGCGACTCGATGACTATCGGCGCCGAAGGAATACCCACACTAGTTTCCATCGGTGCCGAGGAGGACTTCGGCGCCGAGGAGGAAGTGTCTGAGCGGGCAACCTTTGTCGGCTCCGAGACCAGTGGAGCCGACAAAGGTGACCCGCCTCTCGATGCCCCAGCCATCGGCTCCGAAGCCAGAGGAGTCGAGACTGGTGGCATCGAGGCAGACCATTCCGCCCTCGGCTCCGAAGTCCTTGGAGCCGAAGGAGAAGCCTGCCTATGTCTTTTGGCGGTCGGATCCGACGGACTGGTCGGAGCCGACGCCCTTTTCTTTTTAGCGGGAGAAGGAGAGGATGCTAAAGCTTCTTCGAATGAGGGTTTTATTAAGCCTTTAAGAATGAGTTTATTTTTCCTCTCCTGGAGGACCCTCGAGGAAAAAGCGTGACACACACTGCATGACTCTTGTAAATGTTTTGCACCCAAACAATAAACACAGAGAGAGTGATCATCTGTGATTGACATTTTAAAATTACATTTGGTGCATTTTTTAAAGCCCGAAGGCCTAGGATTCTGAGACATTATAACAATAATGCTGTAATTCTCTGACAGCAAAAACAACACTATCCTAACTTGACTGTCTGACTTAACTGACACTACAAAAATCAGTTGACAACTGCCGATTAGGTAAACAATCCGGTAACAACAATTAACTCAAGGGGATCTTAAAACCCCAAGGGATTGAGAGGGGTTGACTGACCGGGAAAGGCCCTACAGATGAAGGAGGCCTGAAATCAGAACCAACGCCCAATCACACTACAAGTTTTTCAGTAAAAAACTCCAATCACACACAAAAGCACAGAGTAGCCGTTAAAACAGCTTTTTATGATAAGAACAGCAAATTTCTGACAGAAAAAAGTAAGTTAAATACTACTCAGCTCAGCCAGCTCGAGACCACGTCTTCGCAGGTTAGCGGCAAACGAGATCTGGGGGACTGGTAGTGGTGCATCCTGGGATATAATAAGCTCAGCCAATAAGAGACTTCGCTCTTTGGCATAAGCGTGCCGAGTCGGAGCCGAGGGATCGGCTCCGAACCCATCAGTCAGAATGTAGGCGAGATAGGATCACATAACATCTGGGATAATTCTGGATAAATATGGCTAGGCTTGTAAAGACTCTTGGGCAGTTAGCCTAGTATTTGTCTATGAACCTATGAACAATTTGTTTTGCTGAATCACAGTGTTTGATTCTCCAGTTTGGTTTCTAGCTATGGGACCTTCTGCTTGGGAGATTCTATGCCCTCCCATATGCAGGGTTTTTTTCTGTGTGCTCCTGTTCCCACTGAAATCACAAAGTCATGATGTAGGTGATCTAGCAATCCACAAAAATTACTTAAAGATGTGGTGCCAAGTATAAGTGTGTGTGCCCTGTTACTGACTGGTCTCCTATTCTGTATTAATTTCTCCAGCTTGTGCTCAAAGATGGTAAGAACTGGACCCCACTATGACTTTGCTCAACTAAAAAGAATGAAGCAGGAATTGGAGAATGAATAGGAAAAGTAATGCATCTTAGATCTATACATTTTTTTACTACTTTATTTTTCAGTTGCTAGATGTGGTCTGCTCCTGAGGACCCCTTCAGCCATGACCCCAACCCATGAAAAAAGTGAAAAGTACAAGCAATGCTACAAGAAAATAGTAAACAGTTTACTTAGACCCCCATATTATACTCGTAGTGAATACTTACAAACATATATGTATACGCAAAAGTTTCAGCATCTCATGAAATTAAGTTAGAATATGCCAACATGTCATTTAATATGACTTATGAAACAGGAGTAATGAAAGACTCCGGCAAAAGCATGGTGAACTTTTAAGTATCAGCAACACTGTCAGATATGATGATCAGACCAGTATGGCAAGGTGAAGGCAATACAAAGGATATGGTGGGTATGCATGCACAGTGTATTACAGAATAAACAGTACAGCGGTCACTCAGTATATTACATTTCAACTTTCAAAAAAAAACTACTGAGATAATATGACAAGCTGACAAAATTAACAGATTTCCCAAGACAGCGTATCACTTTATCTGATTCCCAGAGAATGGAAATCCTAGTACCAAACACTGGCAAAGGACGACCTGAACTGTATCACCAAAACCTAGTTTGGGCTGGTATGCCAATAGCCCCATGGGATTTGTCATCTAATCAAAGTCCAATCACTCAAGCACTGATTCACATAAAAAGGCTAAATGAATATTTCAGTTTGCTAAAAATCAGCGCTGTTCTGGGTAGGGGCTGGAAAGAAGGAAGGAAGTTTGGAAGGGTGTAAAACGGATGATTTGTATATGTGTGACACAAAGTATAGTGTGTGCTTGGTGAGCTGTCTGAGGATAAATGTGTATCAATGTACACAGCACTGCACACTCCTTTCACATATAACTGTAAATACCTGTAGGATTTGCCAGAGCCTAGGGATTATAGTATCATGCTCAATTATAGCAAACAGAATGTCATGCAAAAAATGATGGGTCTTACAGAACAATACTCATCAAATTTTCTATAGTTACAATTTTTGAACAAATAACTTAAAACATGGCAAAAAAATAAATAAAAGTATAGGAAAGGGAAAAAAAAGGATAAGGGTATATCTAAAGAAGTTACTCTCATATATGAGGAAACTGGTAATAATATCAGAATATCAGGGTGAGCATATAATTGGCTGTATTTGCTCAGTCCATTTAGGAGGAATGACAAATATAGTAAAGTTGTGCAAGTAAACTTTAAACTTACCATAAAAGTAGATGTTGAATGATCACTGTTGAAGTAGCCTTAGCTATATGGGTTGTATCCTGCCAAGGATATAACGGCTGGGCACCATCCATGCACCAAAACTGTCAGCAGCACGAGTTAAGCTAACTAAAAGACAAGTTTGGGTGCCAAGCCCTTCAGAGCTTTACTGCCAAAAGACAGAAGCAGGCTGAGCTCTGAAAGGGCAATGCTAGGAACAATAAAAAATAAATATCCACACCCTGGCATTAAAACATACCAAGAAAAGGGGGATGTTGAGAGGGAGCGGTTACTGTGGCAGTGATTACTCAAACATCTACTTTGTGGTAAGTCTACTTTCACAATTGTACTATGTTCAATGTATTGATCACTGCTGCAGCATGCAGTAGCCCTGGCTATATGAGTAGACTACCCTAACTTAATACATTTGGGAGGTGGAAGGAGAAAAGTTCAGGTACCCCTGGAGAATGGTCCTAGTAAAGGGACTTACAGAAGGAATAAAACTTATAGTACTGTTTTGTAAAAGTATGAACAGAGGACCAAGCAACAGTTTATATAATACTTCTAGAACCCAACCCTTTCTTAAAAACCATGGATGATGCCAGGGCCATAGTAGAAAGGGCCTTGACCCTGCCTGTAATAGTTTTGTTATGGCTGATAAACAAAAGGTAACTGCCTCAGACAACCATCTGGAAATAGTCCATCTTGACACAGGCTGTCCCTTTCCTACCTTCACTAGAAATGAACAATTGATCCAAGGATCTGAAATACCCAGTTCTGTCAAGACGGTACCACAGTTATTTCTGGGCATTCAAAGTATGGAGTATCCTTTCTCCCTCATTTTTAGGTTCAGGAAAGAAAACAGGGAAATTGACAGTATGTCTTAAAGATACAACTTTAGACATAAGAAGGATTAGTTCTCAAAGAAGCCCTGTCCCTGTGGAAAATGAGATAGGGCTGACTCAGCATAACAGCTTGCAACTCAGATACTTTTTTCCCCAGAAGTCAGAGCAATCAGTAAAACTGTTTTCCATGTTAAGAATCTCAAGTCAGCCATGTTAGCTGGTTCAAGTGGAGCAAATGCTACCTTTTCTAACACAAAATTAAGATCCCAAAGAGAGGCCATGCAAAACCCCTTTCAAAAACATTTTGACATGACACTGCATTGAAAGAGGAGGGTCCATGAGCAGACATGTTGAAATGGCCAATAAATTAACCTTAATACAGAAATAAAGGCCAAAGGATAGCAACTCACAAATATTGTAAAACAAGAGAACAAATAGACCTGAATGGGTAATGGTTATGCTGTTGGCACGGACTAGAAAACCTTTACCATTTGCTAATATTTGGTTTTCTAGTAGCAGGCTTTCTTGCCTCATTAGTACCTACTGCACATCCTCAGTAAACAGGTGCCTAAAATGAATTAAGACCCCATCATCCAAGTAGTCATCTGCAGTTGACTGATGCTGGGGTGTATTAAGTTTGTGGTAAGTGCCTCTGGCCATTTCCAGAAGAAAGGAGAACCATCGTTGCCTGGGCCAAAAGGTAGTCAACACAATGATCTCAGGGAATTCCTTTTGAATCTTCAGAATTACCCTGGATATTAGTGGAAAGGCTAGAAAAGCATACAGGAACATTCCTGTCGAAGGAAAAGAAAAAAAGAAAAGGCATTTGCTTTCCAGGCCTTCTTGCACAGAATCCTGGAACAGAAACTTGCCAGTTGATTGCTCAGAGAATAGGGAAAGAAGTCTAAAACCCCACAAATGGATCATATCTTGGAAGACCCCCTCAATCTATTTCCCATTGGTAAGCGTTTGTTCTGTTTTGCTCATCTTGTCGGCCACAGTTTTGCTCTAACGGAATGTAGGATGCCTGTAGAGTGAGACTGTGATACAAAGCTATATCCCAAACAAACATAGCTAGTCTGCAAAGGGTGTATTACCTGGTTTCCCCCTGCTTGCTGCTGTACCACATGACTGTGTCATTGTCTATAACAACTTAAAGAGGTTCAAGGAACCAAAGATGACTCAAAGAGTTGAGTGCCTCGATCAGTGCATACTTCCACACTTGCATCTGTCCTTGGTGTCCCACACGCCCTGCACTTTTATCTCCCTTGAAACTGCTCCACAAGTAAAGCCCGATGTGTCTGTGATGACTGACTGCTTTGGAATGGGAAGGGGGGGAGAGGAGACCTGGTTTTAAGGATATTTGCTGTCTCCACCAAATGATTTCTCTTCTGACAAACCCCAGCACTAGGACTTGAAAAGACAAAAAGTGATGGTGCTGGGACCAAAGAGACTTCAGATACGACTATATCATTCTCATGTGGAGTTTTGCCAGAGGTATCACTAGGATGAGAGAACCATGACCCCCAAAATCCTGAGATATTCTCTTCTTCAGTGACAGGAGTTTGAGTGGAAAACTTTAGAAATAGATCTAGATATAGATCTAATTTTCCTGTGGAAGAAAAGCTGTTTTAACTGAGGTGTCTAGTTGGCATCACATGAATACAGCCCTGTGTGAAGGAGTCAAGAAAAACTTTTAAATGTTTTTCTTGAAATCCCAACTTGTGTAAGAGATATCTCACCTAAGAGAGAGCTTCATGACTCTCTAAAAAAGACTGCAAAGATAAGCAAGTCATATAAATATGGAAAACTGTGGTTACCCTGTAGCCTGCAATGAGCTATAACAAGAGATAGACACTTTGTGAACACCTCTGATGCAGTGGATAGCCCAAAGGGTAAGGAATACAACTGATAATGTGATCCAGAAACACAACTTAAGAAACATATGTAGTCCAGATGAAGAGGTGTGATGTTAAGTATTTTTTAAGTTTAGTGTTACCAAGAAACTTGAAAGAGGAGTAAAAGGTAACAGGTTGCGAAGTGAAAATTTTGAATTTCTGCAATATTGCAAACAGATTCAGGAAAGAAAGAACGAGAACTGGTCTCCAAGCATTCTCTTTCTTTCTTTGGCATTATGAACACCCTTGAATAAAAACCCTCCCCTACCTGGGAAAGAGAGACTGGTTCTATCACTCCTTGGGAAAGCATGCAATGAAGAACTATTGGAAACATAAGAATCTGATCTTAAGGATAAGGAATGGAAAGGATGAATTTCCTCCCAATGCCATCTGTAACCTTGATGAATGATCTTCAGAACCCATTTCTCAAACTATTTTTTGTCAAAGAAAAACATGGAGATGCAGGACTGTGTGTGTGGGGGGGGGGGGGGGTCAAAAGGTCTCAAACAGACTTGTTGGACCAGTTCTTGGTTTCGTGAGGTTTGAGGCTTCTTTTTGGAACCCCTTTGCAATTTCTTCTTAAACATCTGGTTTACCTGTAGTTCATTTTGACTGTTTATTCTGCTTGCTGCCAGAATTATATGAGGAGTTAGAGAATCCCTTAGAAAATTTGGAAAGGAGGGCAAAAAAGGGATTACCTGGATCAACTTACACCTTTCTTCACCTCTGCAGCATTGGGGCCAAAAACTAAATCTCTATCCAAGGGGAATTTAAAATCTCATTTTTAACATAGTCTGGGAGGCTCTGAGAATGCAGCCATGCAAACCTCCTCAAAGCAGTACCAGTGGCCACAGCCCTGGAAAAAAAAGTATCAGAGTTATACATATTCTGTTAACAGTAAGTACTGACCTGTGCAAGGGAAGAAAATATTTTAAGTAGATTTTTCCTCACAAGAAACTGCAGATAAAACACTCCTCATACTTTCAGAATTTGACAGAATGAACTTTAACACAGGAGCCTGACAATTCAAAATTCTGAAAATCAAAAGTGCACAAACATATACTTTTTCCCCATACTCATCAATATTTTCCCATCTTTATCAGAAGTGCTTAGCAAAAGTGGAATCAAAAAAGCTATAGCTGGTAGGTCAGGTTTGGGAAAAGTATACAAAATTTTAAAAGAATGAGGAACTTTTTACATTCTAGTTGCCTTTTTAGGTGCTGCTGGGTGACCATCAGTAAAACTGCAGGCAGTAACAGACACACATCCACCCACCCACCCACAAAGCAGATAGAATGGAGGAATCTGATTTGCAACAATGAGGTTGTATCTGGGGAGGTCTAGAAGGCAAAATATAACAAAAGAGGATAGATTTCTGAAGAAATTTGTTATAATATCTGGTATGAAAGAAGTGAATTCAGTAACAGGAACTAAGACAGCATTTACATATTCCCCAAGGTACAATAACTGGGACAGACTTGACAGAAATTGCATTTCACAGGAAAATGTGCATTAATTGAGAACTTTGATAAACATCCAATAAACTATTTCAGATCATGTACCAATAATTACAAAGATAAAAATACAGAGTAATGATATAGAGAGGGGATATTGGCATTTCTCCACCTACTTCTTAAAAGGAGAGATATTTAAGGAATGGGTAGTGAAAATTATCAGGGAGTTATTACGGAAGATAGAAAGTACTCCAGAAGGTATAGCTAGTGAGTGGGACAAAACAAAAGTGGACCAGGAGTTTAAAAAATACTGCAGAAATAAAAGAAAAAGACATTTATTTAAGAAGTAAAAAGAATTATTTAGAGGGGCTGACAAAGGTTAAAGTATTACAAAATAAGGGGAATCTCACCCAACGAGAAGTGACACAACAGCAGAGTGCTAAAGAGAAAATAAGGGAGTACCTGGTTAATATGCATGAGTTTAGAAAGATAGCTGTTTTTTGATGAGAACTTCAGAGAACAAAAATTTCTACAACAATGACATAGGTAACAGAAAGAAAGGGTTATTGCCAAACTTAGGGAATTACCAATCTGCAGGAAAGTCTCCAGGAACAGATGGTATTCTGGTCCAAGTTTGCAAGCTAGGAGGGAAGAAAGTGGTAAAAATCTGGAAGGTTTTAAAAGGAGGGGAGACACCAACATCCTGGAAAAAACTGTGGTGGATGTAATACATAAAGACAGTAAAGACCCATCAGATCCAGTTTCATATATGCCCATTTCAATTTTAAACCATAGTGTTTATGTATATAATGGCTAAATGAATGGCAAAGCTGATAACAAAACTGATAGATTTGGAATAATGTGGTTTTATGGAGGTGATACAAACATTTGACAATATTAATAGAACAATGATGATCCAAAGTGAAGCAGAATGCAACAAAACATTGCTGTTACTAGTAGGTCTTGATGCACAGAAAGCATGCAACAGAGTAAGCTGGGATTTTGTGAGTAGGCCAATGGAAGCATTTGCATTTCCTAATACAATAACAAGGTTAATTAAGATGATACAAGCAGGATCAGAGGCAAAAATCAAAGTGGGCAGGTTCCTCTCTGATAAGTTGTGACTAAAGAGAAGAAGCAGGCAGGGGTGTTCTCTTTCCTCTTTATGTTATATTTAGACACATTAGTAAAGAAAATAAGGGACTCAGAAATTCAAGGATATTACTGGTATGGTGTTTAAGAAAAGATGGCTTTATTTGCAGATGATAGTATTTGGCACCTGACAGAACCACAAAAGTACATGTCAGTGTTGTGGAATATTCTGAGATAGTTCTGGGGTTTTTTTCAGGATATAAAATTAGTGAAGATAAAATAAAGGCTATACCTATAAACTATCTACTAGCATATGAATTGTTTCAGCAATACCCATATTTTTGGGGACATGATATAGTATGGATTAAACAGGATTTGGTTATGGCAGCTAAGGATACGTGGGAAGAGACTAAACAAAAGCTAATACAAAAACTAAGAAACTACAAAGCTTTTGCCTAAGGATATAGATAGCAAGATGTAAGTAGTAATAAATGTTTTAGTCCCTTAGTTTTATACATAGGTCAGGCATATTTTTTTATCAACAAGAGAAGTTGTGGATAGTAATTAGTAAACAGTTATAGGATTTTATTTGGGAGGGGAAGAGGGGAAGAGGGCAAGAGTCAAATGGGATAAGTTGATCTCGCAATAGAACAAGAAAGTTTATGATTATTTGATTTGAAGGGATACTTTACAGTTACACAGTTAAGGCTCTTATACATAACACAAGTATAAAGCTACAACTCTAAGTGGAAAGTGACAATGATGAAGCAGGGGATTAATTCAAGAAATACGGAAAGAATGGGATTTTGGACACAGATCTTTAATAATGACAGTAATACAGAATATTTTATTTATAAAGTAGCAGAGAGTATACTAAGAACTAAGCCAACATGGGAACAGAGAAAGGAGATTCTGCCAACAGGGATGAGTGCAATTAAGGTACACAGAACAGATAAGAGGGATTTGGTATTTTATTTACTGGAGGAAGAAGGCAAAGGAACCAAGGTACTGGATACAAATAGAGAATGAAAGGCAACAGAATGGGAAGATGCAAAGAAGACATTTGGTTTACAGGCAAGTGATTGCCTTCCCTATCAGGGACTGATAACAGAGTATACACAAAAAAGGGGTAAGGGAATCCAAATGAAAGACCTGTACTAGTTGACTAACTGAATCGAGAACAGAAGCTGCTGTTCAAAAAGGAATAATTAGTAGGGCATTTTAAATATTGCACAATAACTACAGGAATCAGTCAGAAGAGCTTAGAAAATTTTGGTAAGAGAGATTAGATATGCAATTCACCAAGAAACAACAGGAGGACATATGTATGGCTCCCAAATACGCAACAAAATCTAGATGAATTAGGATTTTTGCTTGGAAGTGTTTGCATAGATACTTTGATACCCCAAGCAGACTCCAAAGAATTTTCCCTCTGGTAGATTGCAAATGTTAGAGGTGTGATTGGGAGTGTAGTGAGCTGGCAGACTTTAAAAATTCCCTAAAGAATACTCTGTCAGGAATACTGGGTAAGCAAATGTGTGTAACTAAGGGAAATATTTTTTTGAGCTAAGATACAGGATCTGAACTGCCTAGACATTGTGAGGCCTTGTTAAATTTAATTCTAGTGGCTGTCAAAAATGCAATTACTGGAAAATGGAAATCAAAATGTAAACCAGCTTTACTGGAAGTAGTTTTGTTTGTGTTTTTCGGCTTTTCCCGGTTAGGGGTCGCCACAGCGGAACTCCGGTCCGCTAATGATTGGCAGTAGAGTTTTACGTACTGGCTTGCCGGGCCTAACGCACAACCTTCAACGAAGGAACGCCCATTCACGCATGTCGCTACACAGAAGACACTCTGAGAATCGAACAGGCAACGTCTAACTGTGAGGCGACAATGCTACCGCAGCACCACCACCGCGGTACTGAATATTGTAAAAGAGACAAAAGAACAGGAAGTAGGAGGTTTAGAAAAGTGTAGGAGTAACTTACATATACAAAAATGGAAACTGTGGGAACAATACATGCAGGAAAATGTTCTGGAGGAGGAAAAAGGTTTAAGAGAAGTCAGTTTATGTAATGTTGCTTAAATTATATGATATACAACAATAGATGTGAATTATAATGTTTGTAAATGAGAACTTGGTAATAAAGTTTGATTACTTTTATTTCAATCTTAGTTTGCCGATGTCACAAGTGATAATTCAAGAATGGTGTTAAAAGAAAAGGGGCAAAAAGAACTGGAGGTAACTCCTCACAGTATTTTCTGAGGGAGTGAGAAACCTCTGTGTTCTCCCACTGAAAACAGACGCATTCTAGCAACTTTCTCTAAGAAAGAGAAACTCCAAAAAGAAGAATCAGAAACTGAGCTCTCTCCTCAGATTCTGAAACAGAAATCTGAGGAAAAAATCTTGCATCCATTCCTGCAGCGTCTTGTTAGGATGTTCAGATTCAAAATATTGAACCTCTTTGTGAAGACAGGAATCTCTCTTTCTGTTACCAGAAACTATTTTACAAGAAAGATCAACAGGCTGAATTAAAACCTAAGGAAGACCAAGTAAAACTACTCTTATTCAAAGAAAACTGAGGAGGGGTAGATACATGCTTGGTTTTCTATTTCTTTTTGACAGGGAAAATAGGACAAACAGTGTTACTAATGGCAACACTAGCTTCCTCGGGGATGGGCACAGCATTCTGACACAAAAGGTAAACCTTCCCTGTTCCCTTTCTCAGGGCCAACAAGAATGGCTCTCCCTTGCCCAATGAAGGGACCCGAACAGCTGCAGAGGAAGGGTTGCTGCAGGGATCCAGAGTAAAAGATGAGTGGTCTGAGGTGTGTACAACAAATGGCCACAACAGTCACTCACCTGTGGCTGGGGTAAATGTTTACCCTGCTGTGGTGCCAAATGTCTGCTTCATTTTTTTTCCTTTTTGTGGCTGTAATAAGGACCGACCAATAATTTGTTCCATGGACTAGCCAAAAATGGTGCTTCTTTCCTATGGAAGATGAGCAGCAACTGCCAGTAAACACTACCAGTCCACAAAAGTTACTTTTTTGATATAAAAAAGCAAAAAGCACTTTAAAATGTTATACCAGCCCCACAAAAGTAAAATAAGCACAATTTTTGCAGAGGAAAAAATGTTTTCAGTTTACACTACCTTTACACTTTCAGAAAAAAAGACCTCTCCATTTAAAAGTATGTTGCAGTCTCAAAACAGTCCATTACAACACAAGACTCCTGACTTTAAAATAACTTGCCTGAAGATGAAATTAATAAAGCATCACCAAAACTAAAAAAAAAAAATGATAGTAGATGAAACATATAGATTCACCCAATAGAATTCGACAAAAACGCCCAAGAAAGTGGAAGTTGTTCAGGAAGGCAACAGGATATCCAGACACATAAAATAAATGATAGTTTAATTGAACAGAACAAAACGTAAGCGCTTTCACGGTGTTACAATCCGCTTCTTCAGACGTACATTCTAAAGTGCACTAAGCTCTCTTAAATACATTAAAACCCAGACAAACAACCAATTACTAAACTAAAACAATCAATTGATAAAGAATTAATTCATATATATTCAATTCAAAAAACCTCACAATATAACAATTCAGCGCAATTAGTTAAATGAATAAATAAAATAAAGCCTATATATTTAAACTTTGCTAAATACATGATGTACATAAAAAAAACATGTATAAACAATACATTAAAACCTAGATAATAAGTTATTTAATCCTTCTGGATTTTAGTAGAGGTTTCAGGGGAACAGCATCATTAAGTCCCCTCCCCCTATGTGCACCTAACCTTAAAATCCACTTAATTTCCAAGGTTTCAGTAATATTAACTATATCACCTAACCTAACATTTACATTTTGTACCTGCAATACCTGAAAGCAGAATTTATGTGTTTCTCCAAATTGTAGTGTGTGTTTAGCTAAAGTACTATAAATAAAACCTTTGGTAGTACAATACACATGGTCCCTGATGCGTTCCCGCAAAGTGCGATTAGTTTTACCTACATAGAATGAATAGCATTCTATACAAAATGCAATATAAACCAAATTTTTTGTAGTGAAAAGTACTAGAGTTTCTTAGCTCCCATAGGTAACCTGTGTCAGGATGCCTAAAAATCTTGATTCATCTACAAAGGAACATTGTGCACATCTCCCACATCTTTTTGTTCCCAACCATAAAGCATCAGTTCTGTTTGTCACATTGTTAGAAAGTGGATAGCATAACTGATGTTTTAAACTTTGCTTATTTTTATAAATGTATGTGGGATAATCCTAGCGTTGCCACCTTTTCAAATGGCCAAAGTGGGACATTTTCGGGACACACAGATTTTACAGGCCGACACATACCCACGGTCAGTACAAAGGATAGAACTTAACTTTTTTTCGTAAATAAAAGCTTATTCTTGTAGCAGTTTAGTTGCTTATTATGTTTCTTGTAACATTTAGGTATTTTAGATAGAGAAATAACTATTTTATGCAACTATTACATAACATATGGAACATAATTATGTCCTACAATCTCAGGACATTTGCCCTTTTTAATATTTTTTGTCAGGACACAACTGCCCAAAGAGGGACTGTCCCTCTCAAAGTGGGACAGGTGGTAACCCTAGATAATCCCCTACAATGTTTCTTGTCAGGTCATCTGTTAGCAAAATATGCCAGTTTTGGGCTATAGTTTCTTCTATTTTACTTATATTTATAGTATAAGGTAAAATAACTGGCAACTTTGCTGGTACTGTTGTGGAAGTTGTAGTCCGTGAATGTATGGATCTACATGAGAAATAAGGTCTAGCTCGACCTTCTCTCTCTAATTTCACTTGATTAAATATTTTATTAATCTCATGCTCTTCATACCCTCTCCCTAAAAAACTGACTCTCAGTTTAGCCAATTCATTACTTTACACCTCTTCATTGCAACAGTCTAGATAGTCTCATTGTTTGTCCTTTAACTATGTTGTGAAATATTCTGGGGTTGTGAATACTATCTCTATGTAAAAAAGTAGGCTTATAGCAAGGTTTCCTATATATTGTAGTACTGCATATCCCGTTTTGTACGAGTATTAACATCCAAATAATCTATGCTGTCTCGTGAATATTTTAAAGTGAATTTTAAGAAATTACTGCTTTTATTAATCCTGTCATGAAATTGTAGGAGTGATCTTTCATCATCCTGCCAAAGAATAAAAAGATCATCCACAAATCTCTTATAATATACAATCTGTACTGTTGGTAAAAGATGTTCCAGTTCCCAAGCTACCATCACTAAATTAGCGTAGGTATTGGCGCAACTAGTGCCCATCACTACGCCTGTTGTTTGTTTGTAACAAGTGTTCTGAAACAAAAAGATATTATTTTCTAATACAATTTCTAACAGCATACATAATAAATCTGCTCTATTTCTATCAACTAGTCCTTGATCTACCATGAGTGTTTTCACCATATCTATCCCTTTAACATTCGGGATAGATGTGAATAGAGCAACCACATCTAAGGTAACCAACATTACTTCATTTAAATTATTTAACCTATTAGTAGTTTCAAATAAACTTGTTAAACATTGCTCTGTATCTTTTAGTACTTAGCTATAGTTGGAAAGAACTTTTTTAGCTCTGTATCTAAATAAACAGAAATGGGTTCTGTAAGCCAATTTGATCCAGCAACTATAGGTCTAAATTTTGGGTGCACAGGATCTTTATGGATTTTGGGTAACCCTTGCAACCTAGGTATGAGAGGGAATTCAACAATGCAGTACTTAGAATTCCTTAGTTATTAATCCCATATGTAAACTTTCATCTAGAGCACTAAAAATACTTTGTTGCATGTTATAAACAGCATCCACTGAAATTTTCTGGTAAATACTATCTTGTTGTAACATCTCAACCATCGTAGTGAAATAATACTGAGCATCCATAACTACAATAGGACCCCCTTTATCTGAGGGCCTATTAACAATTTCATTGTTATTTTTGAGTTGGTCAAGCGCTATTTTTTCATATCTATTTAAACTGTATTCATAATGATTGGCATAAATAATATTATCATTATAAATATTATTCTCAAATGCTCTCAAAAAAGTCTCAAAATTAAATGGCAGAGGTGGAACATAAACACTTTTCTTTCTAAAAACATTACCTCCTTCGATATTATGTGGTAATTCATCATTATACATGATTTTTAATGCTAGATTACAGGTAAATAAGCGAATAGCAATAGCAGCTTCACTAACATCAATCAAAGTAGTATGTATAAATGTTAAACCTTTATTAATTAATGATACCTCATGTTTAGAAAGTTCATAGCAGGAAATGTTCCAAATTATGTTTCCTGGCCCCACATATTTTTCATTGTTTGTGTGTGTTGTTGGGCAGGTGCTTCTTTCCTTTTGTGTCCTGGGTAATTCTCCCTCTCTACCAAGGCTCTCCATTCTAACCGAAATGGGAGAGGTAGAGTAGGAAAACCCTGCATGTGAATGTTATCTCTGTTATCATGATAAATCTTCCGTCGCACTGAATCTTCTGTAGAGGTTCCTTCAGATACAGGTTTCTTAGAGACTTCCCCCGTGAAAGCTTCCATGGGTGTAGAATATACAGATTTAACCAGCGTGGATGTTGTAGCCTCCCCCTCTGCTTGCTGGACCAATAACAGGTCAGCTTCATTATTTGAATTAGTTGCTTCACTCGGTTTATCTAAAGCATCATGGGGTAGAGGTAATAATTCTCTCTGTTGCATACGCCCTTCTTTATCTCTGTTGTTGTTAACCTGTCGACGAACATCAGGAATTTGTTCCTGGTTCCATACTGAATGCCCACAAGGGTGATTATTACGTGTAAACTGTTCACCATTATTATTATTAGGACTATTTGATCGTTTAGGCCAAGTAAAGACTTGCTGATGTTCAAAATCATATAAGCCTCTAGTTAACAACTTCTTCTTCTGTTCTAGAAGTCTAGTTTCATACCTTGAAATGTTCTCAATAAGCTCATTTACATACAATTCAGTGGAATCATACCCATAGGTAGCAAAAAGTTCATGTTGTCACTTCAGTATGTTAGTTGAAAGTGCCGTTTCAATTGGCATGAAAAAGTCTATTAGCAATTGCATATACGCCTTGCTTGTATTCAAGTTAATTTGTTGCGATTTTGCTAAAAGTTCTGGATAAAAATTACCATAAGTAGGCATAGTTAAAGTTCTCAAACCTCTCGGTATTATATTAAGGTTCAAACAAGCTTCCAGATGATATCTCTGACATTGTAGTCGCTTAAATTTATAAAAATCATTTTCAAAGTCTCTCTTCAGAGCACGTACCTGCATATCATCATTGATTCTATTAGGTTCATTATGTTGAAGCCTTACAAGTTCTGCTTTCAACAATAGATTCGGAGCTTCCAACAGAGCCCCCCTTAATCTTAAATCTGTATTCAGTTCTCCATGAGTCCCTGGCAAGCTCAATTCTGCTCCTTCCATATCCCAAAATAATGTAAGAACGTAGTCACAGCCCCAAAAACAATAGTAGATGAAATATATAGATTCGCCCAATAGAATTCGACAAAAAAGCCCAAGAAAGTGGAAGTTGTTCAGGAAGGCAACAGGATATCCAAACACATAAAATAAATGATAGTTTAATTGAACAGAACAAAATGTAAGCGCTTTCACAGTGTTACAATCCGCTTCTTCAGACGTACATTCTAAAGTGCACTAAGCTCTCTTAAATACATTAAAACCCGAACAACCAATTACTAAACTAAAACAATCAATTGATAAAGAATTCATATATATTCAATTCAAAAAATCTCACAATATGACAATTCAGTGCAATTAGTTAAATAATTAGTTAAATAAATAAATAAATAAAATAAAGCCTATATATTTTAACTTTTCTAAATGCATGATTTACATAAAAACTTGTATAAACAATACATTAAAACCTAGATAATAAGTTATTTAATCCTTCTGGATTTTAGCAGAGTTTTCAGGGGAACAGCATCATTAAGTCCCCTCTTCCTATGTGCACCTAACCTTAAAATCCACTAAATTTACAAGGTTTCAGTAATATTAACTATATCACCTAACCTAACATTTACACGCTGGTTAAATCTGTATATTCTACACCCATGGAAGCTTCCACGGGGGAAGTCTCTAAGAAACCTGTATCTGAAGGAACCTCTACAGAAGATTCAGTGCGACGGAAGATTTATCATAACAGAGATAACATTCACATGCAGGGTTTTCCTACTCTACCTCTCCCAATTCGGTTAGAACGGAGAGCCTCGGTAGAGAGGGAGAATTACCGAGGACACAAAAGGAAAGAAGCACCGGCCCAACAATACACACAAACATTGAAAAAGATGTGGGGCCAGGAAACATAATTTGGAACATTTCCTGCTATGAACTTTCTAAACATATCATTACTTAATAAAGGTTTAACCTTTATACCTACTACTTTGATTGATGTTAGTGAAGCTGTTATTGCTATTTGCTTATTTACCCGTAATCTAGCATTAAATCATGTATAATGATGAATTACCACATAATAGCGAAGGAGGTAATGTTTTTAGAAAGAAAAGTGTTTATGTTCCACCTCTGCCGTTTAATGTTGAGACTTTTTTGAGAGCAAGTGAGAATAATATTTATAATGATAATATTCTTTATACCAATCATTATGAATACAATTTAAATAGATATGAAAAAATAGTGCTTGACCAACTCAAAAATAACAATGAAATTGTTATTAGGCCCTCAGATAAAGGTTCTATTGTAGTTATGGATGCTCAGTATTATTTCACTACGATGGTTGAGATGTTACAACAAGATAGTATTTACCAGGAAATTTCAGTGGATGCTGTTTATAACATGCAACAAAGTATTTTTAGTGCTCTAGATGAAAGTTTACATATGGGATTAATAACTAACGAATTCTTTAAATACTACAATGTTGAATTCTTTCTCATACCTAGGTTGCAAGGGTTACCCAAAATCCATAAAGATCCTGTGCACCCAAAATTTAGACCTATAGTTGCTGGATCAAATTGGCTTACAGAACCCATTTCTGTTTATTTAGATACAGAGCTAAAAAAGTTCTTTCCAACTATAGCTAAGTACTAAAAGATACAGAGCAATTTTTAACAAGTTTATTTGAAACTACCAATAGGTTAAATAATTTAAATGAAGTAATGTTGGTTACCTTAGATGTGGTTGCTCTATTCACATCTATCCCGAATGTTAAAGGGATAGATATGGTGAAAACACTCATGGTAGATCAAGGACTAGTTGATAGAAATAGAGCAGATTTATTATGTATGCTGTTAAAAATTGTATTAGAAAATAATATCTTTTTGTTTCAGAACACTTGTTACAAACAAACAACAGGCGTAGTGATGGGCACTAGTTGCGCCAATACCTACGCTAATTTAGTGATGGTAGCTTGGGAACTGGAACATCTTTTACCAACAGTACAGATTGTATATTATAAGAGATTTGTGGATGATCTTTTTATTCTTTGGCAAGATGATGAAAGATCACTCCTACAATTTCATGACAGGATTAATAAAAGCAGTGATTTCTTAAAATTCACTTTAAAATATTCACGAGACAGCATAGATTATTTGGATGTTAATACTCGTACAAAACGGGATATGCAGTACTACAATATATAGGAAAACCTTGCTATAAGCCTACTTTTTTACATAGAGATAGTATTCACAACCCCAGAATATTTCACAACATAGTTAAAGGACAAACAATGAGACTATCTAGACTGTTGCAATGAAGAGGTGTAAAGCAATGAATTGGCTAAACTGAGAGTCAGTTTTTTAGGGAGAGGGTATGAAGAGCATGAGATTAATAAAATATTTAATCAAGTGAAATTAGAGACAGAAGGTCGAGCTAGACCTTATTTCTCATGTAGATCCATACATTCACGGACTACAACTTCCACAACAGTACCAACAAAGTTGCCAGTTATTTTACCTTATGCTATGAATATAAGTAAAATAGAAGAAACTATAGCCCAAAACTGGCATATTTTGCTAACAGATGACCTGACAAGAAACATTGTAGAGGATTATCCCACATACATTTATAAAAATAAGCAAAGTTTAAAACATCAGTTATGCTATCCACTTTCTAACAATGTGACAAACAGAACTGATACATTATGGTTGGGAACAAAAAGATGTGCACAATGCTCCTTTGTGGATGAATCAAGATTTTTTAGGCATCCTGACACAGGTTACCTATGGGAGCTAAGAAACTCTAGTACTTGCACTACAAAGAATTTGGTTTATATAGCATTTTGTATAGAATGCTATTCATTCTATGTAGGTAAAACTAATCGCACTTTGCAGGAATGCATCAGGGACCATGTGTATTGTACTACCAAAGGTTTTATTTATACTGCTTTAGCTAAGCACACACTACACTTTAGAGAAACACATAAATTCCACTTGCAGGTATTGCAGGTACAAAATGTAAATGTTAGGTTAGGTGATATAGTTAATATTACTGAAACCTTGGAAATGAAGTGGATTTTAATGTTAGGTGCACATAGGGGGAGGGGACTTAATGATGCTGTTCCTCTGAAACCTCTACTAAAATCCAGAAGGATTAAATAACTTATCTAGGTTGTTAATGTATTGTTTATACATGTTTTTTATGTACATCATGTATTTAGAAAAGTTTAAATATATAGGCTTTATTTTATTTGTTTATTTAACTAATTGCACTGAATTGTTATATTGTGAGATTTTTTGAATTGAATATATATGAATTAATTCTTTATCAATTGATTGTTTGCTTTAGTTTAGTAATTGGTTGTTTGTCTGAGTTTTAATGTATTTAAGAGAGCTTAGTGCACTTTTTGTAACGCAGTGAAAGCGCTTAAGTTTTGTTCTGTTCAATTAAACTATCATTTAATTTATGTGTCTGGATATCCTGTTGCCTTCCTGAACAACTTCCACTTTCTTGGGCGTTTTTGTCTAAAAAAAAATGGAAGATTTTCCCCCAACAATCTTTCTGCCCAGCAATGGAAAGCACAAGCAGATCGTCAATGCCTGAAAGTGTCAAAGAGCATACTCTTCAGCAGCAGGACTTTCTGCCCAAAAATTGTCTTTTAGTCAGCTCAAGAAACTATAAGCGAGACACCCTTCTTCTAGGGGCATGTTATGACTTCTTTCCCCTTCTAGCATTTGTAAAAGTGAATGGTCTTGAAGGGAAAATTGTGTATTAAAGTGAAGACTAATTAAAAACAATGGAGATAAGACCACCTGTCCTGGTTTCAAGATGTCCTATACCTCTTTACATTCATCTTTAACTGACCGAGTTCCAGACATTCCCAGAAGACAAATTCAAGTGCCTTGGCTACCTGTGTGGCAAAAAAGTGAACCAGCATGTAAGTACATCCAGTGACGCACCAAATGTATTCAATAAAAAATAAAAAAATTACTGGAAACCAGGGTGGAGTAAACGCACTTTAAAATCCTTTTAATATCTCCAAGTAAATTTCAGATAGAGATGTGACACAGGTAGACTAACAAAAAGGAGAAACGTCAGGAAAAAAGTAATGCTCAACCTACACAGAGTATAGAAATACTTAAACAAGAACTGCCATCCAAAGATCTTAAATCTACATGATGAGGTACCATACCTGGACATCTGAACCTGTGCAACCCAAGTTGGTCCAGTAAGTCAATTTTTAAGTCAGTTAACATACCTGTCAGTAAGATAAAGCCTGGCTGAGATTAATATAGCATATACATTGCAAAATGTGGACAGCTCCAGCAGGTAAAAATGAGCCCAATCAAAAATACAACAGAGTAGAAGACATCTGTCTCAAGTAACCACAAAGGAGAAATTAATTTAGTATAAAACAAATATCATTTCTTTTTAGACAAACTGATAAGGCATTATATGTGAAAGCTTGTTGGACATTTTGATTTGTACTGAATAATTTTCTCTTCAGTGGTTCCTTAAACCAGTTTCCTCTTTTAATTAATACAGCATATAACTTCCATATTGCTACTTTGTGAGGTGGAGGCCATTCCTTATATCTATCCACCAAGTGGATCCACCTTAGCCAATCTGAACAGTGCCAACAGCCTACTGGCCTATGGCCTATCTTTGTCCAGAAAGTAAAAATTATTCTGAATTTGTGTTCAAGTGGAGGCCACCTCCTCACCTGGCAAACTAACACAAAACAAAAAAAAATGGGCTCCTTATATTTTCACAGATTTTTAACCTCAATGCAAAAGGGGTTCCGACTCTTCTCAGACAGACTGGGATGGCTCATTTAGTCAGGGCAAACTTATTTTGAAGACTTGCACAAATGATTTATACACATCTTCCACTCAAAAGTAGAAAGTCTAACTATAGGAACATTTGCTAATATTTACTGAAGGAAGAGAATCCACCCAAACAATCCAATAAAGCCAACTACCAAATAGCCTGCTTGCCAGGGGCAAAAGCTCACACATAAGCTTGAGAAGACCAGCTAAGGAATATAGCACAGTATCAGTCTTCCTGCTTCACCTGGAAAGGTAATAATATCCCCAATGAAATCTAGGCTTTTGATCTAGCCATATAAAAGATAATACTTTTAATAACTGCAGGACAGTAGCTTATAGACTAACTTGGAAAGCTTTCAAAGCATATAAGATAAGAGGTTAATCTAACCAGTGAGTGACAGTTGCCTGTTGCCAGAAATCTTGCTCGAGACCTCTTTATAACTGAAGACATTTTCTTGCTTTAGTTGTAATACTATTCAGTGTTAAAGAAATATGCAACTCTTTGGATATGAGGATACCCAAGCCAAACAATGGAATCAGGTTCATTAAGGAATGGGAACTGATAAACTGCCTACCCTGACCTGGCCAAAGCCTTCGATACTATTCCCTACTTGGGTGGAATAGATAAACTCACTCAACTAGAAATCGATCCGTATGTTAACAGATGGGTAGCAAACTAGCTCACTGATAGAACTTACCTAGTCAAAACAGGGGAAGCCACCACAAGCAGTAGACCCGTAACGAGCAGTGTACTCCAGCAATCGGTTTTGAGGCCTCTGTTTGGGATATACTTTTCTGAGGTGCAGACCAAAACCAGTGGGCTAAGGCTGACCAGGTTTGCAGCTAACTGCAAGCCAGGTGCTGTCATAAATTGCCTTAGTGATGTGGACATCCTCCAAGAGGGTCTCACCCAAACAAATGACTGGTGCCAGAAACATAGCCTCAAACTGAATGCCAAAAAATGCATCATCAACCCTTTTGGGAGAGCTATGTCCCTACAAATGATCACATTAATAACAAGGTCCTAAACACGTAATCAGTCGTGAGGGACTTGGGCACCCAGGTGGATAGCAAACTGACTTTTGACCACCATAATGCCTCCGTTGTATGGAAAGCTTTGTACATGGCCCACCTCATTAGTAAGGGTATCTCATCCAGGGACAAGGTTGTTATAAGATCCCTGTATTCTTCCCTTATAAGACCCTTTAATGAGTACAATGCCCCTTTCGGCATGTACCTCACAAAGCATATGCAGCAGCTGGACAGACCAGAGAGGTTCCTCACCAGGAGAATCCAGGGCCTCAAACATCTACCCTACACAGATAGGCGAAAAGCTTTGTCCCTCTACTCAATTTCATACAGACTCCTCAGAGGTGACCTCTGTTTGGCAAACACAGCAATCTCAGACCCTGCCTTGATGGGACTGCTGCATATCCGGAAGTCTAGCTCCACTCGAGTAACCCGCACACACAACCTCGACCTAGTCTGTGTCATCAACAAAACATGTTGGCAGGACAGATTCATGTCCCAGAGACTTCCCTTCTGTGGAACAGACTCCCTCTCCACATCAAGCAGAGTAACTCATTAACCCTTTTTAAATGCAACCTGGACAACTGGATGGGGATAAGAAAATACATCCCTGGGATTCCACCTGTGTCCCTGCCGGACAGGGGTATTGGGTGCTGACGTGTCAGAACACGGGCTAAATTCTTGGCTAGGCTTGTAAGGGCCTCAGAGCCAATAGCGTTGTAACTTCCTATGATTTGAACTGCCTCTAGAGAGAGACTGTAGCTAATTTTAATAATTTTTGTTTTAGAACAATTAATTTTGCAATCAGACAGCTTACCATAAAGAGGTTAACTCCAAGAAGGCCACTTTTAATTCAAACTATGGGTTCGGTAAGTACAGTAACATATCATCTGCATATAATAAGGCACTTGCTGAGATCTAGGAATGAATCGTGCTGCAATGGCCTTATGCAATTTCACTGCTAAAGGCTTAAGATATAATACGAATAGCACCAGCTAGAGTAGATAGTGCTGTCTGGTGCCCTTACTGTAGCAATAATCTTTGTGAGAGACCATGCCCCACCTTTATCCTAATGGAGGACCCACAGTCTAAAGTTCGGACAAGAAATACTATTTGCTCAGGAAACCCCATCTTCTCCAATACCTTAAACAGAAATGCCCAACTGACTCTGATTAAAGCTTTCTCAGCAATTAATCTAGTTGAAAGTAAGAAAGCTACTGGATTTGGAGGCCCTCTCTTATATTTTTAGCAAATTATCAAAAGTTGCTTGAGCACAAAGCCAGTCTGATCCAGATGAATCAAGTCTGAAAGGCTCCCAAAAAACCTTTGGGCCAACAGCACTGCAAAAAATCGTATAAATGGTTTAAAATTGAAATAAGCCAATAGGAGCTGGCCAACACAACTTGGAGAGTACTACTACAATAGCTTCATGACAGGTTCTGGAGGTGTTCTAAGATGTCAAAATGTTATTTGCAAGTTTATTAAGATCTCAGACAGCTTAGGAAGGTAAACAGCATTTAAACTAGCCAACCAGTGGTGTAAACCTTGACTCTAGAGGATTGTCACTATTTTTATTTTTAAACACCTTTATTGATTTATCATTTGTGACACAGGCAAATTTACATGGGTCTATATTAGAAGTACGAACACTTAAAATGTCGAGTACGACATGCTCGACAGCTTTTAAGTGAATGTTGAAACAAGGAGTTTCGAAAATTTATAGTTGGCCAGTCATCAGGAAGCCAACAGCTGATGGCTAAAATGTACTGTATACCATTACAACCCCCCCCCCAAAAAAAAAAAACAAAACAAACAAAACCAAATCGACAAAATAAAGTGGGGAGCTTTGCCCCCCCCCTACCTAAATATACCAACTCCGAGATCGCACCACGGTGGAGGACTGTCATAACATTACACTGGGTGAACATCGAGACTGCAACACAGTGGAAGACTGTAAAAACGGCTAGACAGGGTGAACGTTCTGACGTCCACCATTGGCATCCTGACGGCTGGCCAACTATAAATTTTCAAAACTCCTTGTTTCGAAATTCTGAGGTTTCGCTTAGATGAACGTTCGCTTAAAAGCTGTCGAACATGTCGTACTCGACATTTTAAGCATTTGTTCATCTAATATAGACCCCATTTACATTTATATAAAACTAATCAAACTGTATTAACAAGTTAAAATTAACAAACATTATGCTTCACACATATTGCTATACATCATATAATCTAAGCAACATTACATAAATATTCAGTTCCTGCCCCTTTTTAAGAAACATCTTTATTATACCATGATCCCCCCAAAACGTGCACGCTGATTGGCCAGCGTGCCCATTGTAAATCGAGTTATACTAATGAAAAAAGGTCCGGTCGCCCGGACTTTTTTCCATTAGTATAACTCGTTTTTTTTAAACACTGTCTCGCTATGTTAAATGGGTTTAACATAGCGAGACAGCTTTAAAATAAGCAACGGAGATCTCCGTTGCTTATTTTAAAGCTGTCTCGCCATGTTAAACCCATTTAACATAGCGACAGTGTTTAAAAGCAACGGAGAAAGCAAGATCTCCGTTGCTTTTATGTCTCGCTATGTTAAATGAGTTTAACATAGCGAGACAGTTTTAAAATAAGCAACGGAGATGTCCGCTGCTTATTTTAAACTGTCCCGCTATGTTAAACTCATTTAACATAGCGAGACACTAAAAAGCACGGAGATCTTGCTTTCTCCGTTGCTTTGCTCACAGCTCTGATGTACTGCGCGCGCAGTACATCAGAACTGCCGCGATGCCAGACATCTGCGGAAGGGCAGTAAACAGGCATTATACTATGCCATTATTTAAGAAAAGTAACAGTTTCTTTTCTTAAATAATGTCATGATATAGCAATAACCACTTCTGGGTGTGGGTAATGCTAAATTTACCCACGGTTGGCTTTTTGGTCCTGGCCTCGGGACCAAACCACGCCAACCGTGGGTAAATTTAGCATTACCCACACCCAGGCGTGGGTTATTGCTATAATAAACCATCACTTCTGACATAAGCAATCATACATTTATACAGATGAAAACAAACCAGGCTGACACAATCCCAGTTGCAAGCATTTTACATCACAAACCATAATGACGCACTCCCAGTTGCAAAATTATATATTACTTATAATCTACTCAATCATTTTCAAACATTACATAGCTCATTTAAGTCCTGCCTTCTTTTAAATCTCATTCCTCCCTTGTATATACTGTTCCACAATTCCTATTTTTTTCTTATTTAGTTTGCTCCTACCTTTTCATAAAGACCTCAATTCCAGTTGTTTTATCTCTGTTCCTATATTCACTACTTCTTATATAGTTGGCTTAGATTTTGATTTCCATTTTCTACTAATTGCTTTTTTTGGTAGCCCCCATAATTAGAGACAGGAAGGCCTTACCATGTCAAGGCAATTCCAGTTCTGTATCATAGCTGAGAAAAATCATCTCCTTCATCACACCAATCTGCCCACCCAGCATCTCTGACAGTGTATCCTGTAGGGAACCCTTAAAGTTTCAGAACTCACGGCACTCTTAGAAAATATGTTCCCAATTACCTCTTCCTTCCCAGTCACACCTCCAACATTTGCTATCTACCTGAGGAAAAATTCTCTGGAGTCTACTTGGGTATAAAAATATCTATATAAACATTTCCAAGCAAAAATCCTAAATATTCTAGATTTTGTTGCATATTTGGGAGACATGCATATATCCTCCCATTGTTTCTTTGTGAATTGCTTATCCAATCTCTCTTCCAAATCCTTTCGAACCTCCTCTGATTGATTCTTATAGTCATCATGCAATATTTTATATGTTCTTACTAATTATTCCTTTTTTAATGGCAGCTTTTGTTCTAGATTACACTAAACTCTGCTAGTGTTGATCTTTCATTTAGGACCTCCCCTTACTTCTTTCTTTTTGCCTATACTCGGATATATATCCTTGACAGGGAAGGCAATCTCTAACTTGCAGTCCAAATAAAGTCTTGGCATCTTCCTATTCTATCATCTTTCCCTCTCTAGTTATTTGCTCCCAATACCTTGGTTCCTTTGCCAAGTTTTCTCCAATTAATTCTGGCACCCTCTTACCTATTGTCTGCATCCCTAATTGCAGTCTTCCCTATCGGCAGAATCTCCTTTCTCCTTTCCCGGGTTGGTTTAGTTCTTAGAATACTTTGTTACTGTATGGATACAATACTCTGTATGATTCCTCGCTGGCCTCCTGTTTCATGCTAGGACTCTCACTACTGCTATTCCACAAAGCCTATCAGCTTATCACCCCTCTTCACTATTTTTGTAATCTCCTCTCCAAATCCCACTCTCCCCCAATTATCCTACTTACAGCACCCTCAACTAACCTCTCTCTGCTCTAACTCCATTACTTTAACCTGTTATCTAACTGTATCAGTATTATAACTCTCATTGTTCTTCCTATTTTTATGAACTTAACCATCATTACTCTATTTGTGTATTTACCTAAATTTGTGTTTGACTATTCTTGTATTCTTTTATTGCTTATTGTGTAAATTGCTGAATATTTGAATTCCTGTATTATTTTACTGTATACTGGAGCTTTTCTCCCCAGGCCTCCGCTGAAAATGGGCTCTGTCCCAGTCGGACTATCCCGGTCAACAAATGTCAAATAAATAAATGATTATTGCTATTCTCCCTAAAGGCCTGCATCCAAAATCCCAGTATCTCCTTTTTTTTTGAACTTTCCCCTGTTTCAACATCATCCCTTTCCACTTTGAATTTTAGTTTTCTACTTGTGCTATGTATAGGAGCATTAACTGTGTAACTCTGAAATACCCCCTTCAAATGGAGTAATCCCTAGATGATTGTCACTGTTGATGGACACCCAAAACTCATGTGCAAAAATGGGAAAAAGGGGTTGAGGATGCAAGGATGGAATAAACTCCTGGGAAAGGTTACTTGGGGGTACTCAGGAAAAAGATGACAATAACATTATGCAAAACTTTGATAGGGGCTGAAATCACTTCTCCCATTGCTGGGATCCAGACCCAGATCTGGCAAATAGACATATCTGAGTCAGCTGATAGAGCTTAAGCACCAAGAATTTCTGGATGGAAGGAGTAAACTCAAAGAACTGAATCCAAAATCACTGGTTAGCCTATTCTATTTTGCACTGTAGAAACTTGGGAAAGGCTTCTCTTGCCATAAACTTGCTGGGTCTATTCCTTCCCATTCATCAAATCCTAATATGTCTTCTTGAAGTCTTTACCCTTCAGAAGAGAGGTTATCTTGCCAATGTTTGGTAACTTCCACATGACATTCCACCCTACACGTCGATGTGACCTTAAAAACTCTACAACATCAAAAGCAATGAGACTTTCTTTAATTAGGAGGTTGGTGTAGATCAATATGTATGTATGCCTTTAACAAGCTTTCCATGGGTTTGCACATGTGTATAAATACTGAGTACGTGCAAGCCTGACTGCCATTTTGTAGTAAGCTGTTGAGATGTAAGCATGCATGTCTGTGTAGTCTGTTAATCAGTTTGTTTATATTTTGTACTGCTGCTATCCATCCTGATGTGTTTCTGTGTAATAAAGCATATAAACAAACTACCCTGCCTGTCTGTCTTGACATATAATCAAGGACGAGCGACAGCTGGCTCTCCACAAGCCAGACCTATGCATATTGTAATTGCAAAAGAACAAACAATGGGTGGCAGGTTCTAGACTGACAAAGGGAGAGTTAAAAAGTTACAACATGTATGAGCATGTTCTTGAGCAACAAAAATCTTATCAATTCTACAATAATATTTATGCCTAACCAAGTAGCAAACCCTGAGGTCTGTGGCAGGGCTAGCTACTCGCCTACAAAAACAATGGCTCTAGATGATGGTCACGGTTGATGTTACATCCCAACCCCATGTGCAAAACTGTGATGGATGGATGGACCAAGCACTGTGGTGTAGAGCACCACATGCTTAAGCAAGGCAGGCAGCACACAGGTTCATAGGTAAGGTTCCTAGGCAATGAATCTGCAGACTATTACAAATCTAACCAATAATCAGAGGTCAGAATGAAACTTTCTACCTTCTATATGTGAAGGAAAGACCTTAACCATTATTCCAACTCTCCTCCAAAGGTTGAGTATCGAACCCTGTACCATGTATCTGTGAGATAAACAGCTTAGCCATTATGCCAACTCATCTCTTCTCCAACCTAAAGCACATTATCTGAAGAAGTCACGGTATTCCAGTCAACTGCCCAGATAACTAGACACTCCTGGAGACGCACTTACTCCTTCATAAATATGTCAAGGTCCCTAGTTAATGTGCCAGGGAGAAGGTAAACATTTACAAATGTACAAAATGCCCCCTCTATCCTACACTTTATCAGAGAGTACCTCCTCCATCTATCTGATCTTGAATCCAGTAAAAATAAACACCCATTGTGACAGTACCACCTTCTGCCATCCAGATATAACACACAAACACCCAGTTCAAACCCCAACATCTGCAGCTTTAAATGTTCTTCCTTGTTTAATGTGGTCATCTGCAGCAGAAATATGTCTGGTAATGACTTACAGATGTGAACAAACAGTTTTTCTCTTTTAACAAGATATGCTATCCCATTTGCATTCAGGGCAATAGTTTCACTATACAACTAGTGACGAGGATATCCTCTCTCCCAGAGAGATAAAGCATCCCACATGAAACTACAGAAAAAGAAGACATGCATAAAACTTGCCTTTGTGGCCTAAACACCTCGAACAGCTTTGCAGTTGCTACACCAAACTTCTGCACAAAACTACTCAATAATATTTTAGTGCGACAAAGAATACTATTTTGTAAAACCCGTAAACACACCATAAAATACACAAACACGAATAAAAAATATCTTAATTGACCTAATAAACATTTAAATATATAAAATAAATTAAGTAAACAAAAACTTCCGAGGAGGAGAAGGTTTAACAACTCTGCTCAGATGGTGAACACCTCCCTCAATCACAGCCCAAGAGAGTGAATTGTTTACAGAGTAGGGTTAAGAGTGGTGTGATAAACCAGCTCCCATACGACCCCCCCCACCCACACACACACACACACACACACACACACACACACACACACACACACACACACACACACACACACACACACACACTAGCTCATCAGTTCATATGTTTAAGAAAAAAAAAACATGCAAGGACAGGGTTGAGCACTAAAGAGAAGGTTGTTCAGTTTTACCCAAGAATATACAGTCTTACTGGCAGCTATATGACAGTGCATGGAAGCCAGCAAAATAAAACGGCTACCTGAACTGCACTATGTTGTTCCATTTATCTGCATTCTCATACTGGGAACAAATCTCGGTTTCTGTGCATGTCCAATTTTGTGCTATGAGTTAAAATTAGTATGCTGGACTTGTTCGAGAAAAGGACCTGAAGGACCAACCTATCAAAATGTAACATACCTAAGGCAAGGCCTGTGTTGCCACAAAGTAGTTACAATACAAGATTAACTTAAAACCCTTCACTAGCAAAAAGAAAACCCATAATACACTAAACCCTCTAGTATAGGTACTTGAGATAAAAGAAAAGTCAAATTCCTCCTAAAACATGTCTGCACCTCCCCTATCAAGTCGACAAAAATGGTATGTGCCATCTTTTGAAAGGGTTCTACCCATACAGAAATCCAAACTTACCCTACAAACATTGGAGCCGAGATGACGGTACCAAAACTTCTCCTCCCCACACTAATAGGGTAATTTATCAAAAACAAAATACCCTTTTCCAATTGTCTCCACAACTATTTAAACTTAAGAAATATTTCAGTATTATCATATCATGGTAAATTGTGAAAGAAAACAACTGGATGAACCACCCTTCCAAGCCCAGTTTAGTCATCTGTCTAACAGGGGTCTATAGTATGTCCTTGAAAAGGCAGTTCGGCGAATGGCATTTACACTGAAAATGCCAGTGAGCGAACTTGCTCTTGTGGGGGGGCTGTGCCCCCCCACACACACCCCGCTAATTATATATACCAACTCCAAGATCACACTACAGTGAGGAAAGGGCAAATTTTCCTATCTTCACTGTACCGCGATTTCACTATGAACAGCTCGCTGACCGGCATTTTCGATATAAATGTCATTCACTGAACCGCTTTTTTGAGGACATAATATAAACCTGTCTAATAGGATACTGCTTATCACCATAAATACACATCACTTCTACTGCTTTTAGTGATATCTTTCTTCTTATATACATACTGTCTTTTTATAAGTGCCACTGCACTACCTGAGTATAACAGTCCTAAGAGTTTTCTGCCACAAAGACATTGCACTTGTTAATTTACTTGACAACTGCATAGTAATATAATGCACTGTCAACCATTCAAGAAGATAATTTATCACATACAGGTATGACATCACAAGAAGCATGTGTTTTAGAGGTTATTATTTTCATAGGTTTAACAGTGTTGCTATTGTTAGTACAACTACCTATATGACTTTGTTCATATTTAAAAGAGTATGTCTATAGCTGTTACTTTTTGTTCCTTGTCAATATTTCACATTAATTTTACAGCAGGTCTACTCTGCTCACATTTATACATGGTTTCATAACAATTTCTACTGGCAAATCAAAACTTTCCGCGTCTCAACAGTTTGACGCATCCTTTTGCTATCACTTCTATCATTTTATTCCTAGTATGCTGACCATCTGGATTTGATCATAAAATAACTCCATGAGTGGAGTCACAATTGTGATCCTAACATTTATGAGAAAATGTCCAGCTATGAAATTTTTGAGATTTTGTCTCTTGAGGTAACACCAGCTCTGGTAAGTAAACTTTCTGAGTTCATCATAGTCTTGTTAATTACTCCCCTCAATGCCCAAGATAACTCTCAGTGGCTCTCAAGCCAACTGAACTGATATGTTTCCTTGTCCGGTCAGCTCAGACAGCTCCCTCTTGGTGGACAAACTTCCTGAAGGTAGATATGTCTTGAGGTCCTCCTCCCAGGTAAGTTGTTTTAATGGTGTCACTGTTCTTGGGATAGCCAATGACAGCCCCACTGATCCGCAGAAACTGCTTTAGAGCAATCATACTGGCATATAGATAGACTCACAGACGCATTCAAAACTCACAGCACAGTGACAGGTATAGTCTTAGGATTCTAGCATTAATAATGTTGGCCAAAATGCCTGCTACCCTCCATCACTGTGGAAGACTAAAGCTGCTAAGACAGTCAGTTTCATAAAAATGTAGTTTATTATATACAAATGAAATGAAGTGCATGTCCTTCCAAGCATAATCAAAAATCACGATTTAAACAAAATGAACGGGAAGTACGTTTAACTCAGTCTTACACTGCTCGGATATATTCTGTTAGCAGGTCCCTCTAAATTCCCCTGTAAGGTAAGATTAAGTCTCCCTCTCTCCCACAGCTATTGGTCTGGTCACCAAGTCTCTAAGTTTCTTTATTCAGCCTTCTTTTTACATTAAATTCAGTAGCACATTAAACAAGCCTGCTCTCACAAAACAACCATGTAGCTTTCTGTTCTTAAAGAAACATGTACAATGTACAACTTTTACAGAAGAACTTAATTAAAAAATGATGCACTACTTTCAATGGACTCTTTATAACTCTGCTACCAACACTACTTAACAAATCTATTTACACAATTTGGGCCACCTGTGCTCCCCAATTTGCTGATAACTACCGCACTACGCTACAGAGAATATAATCAAGAATTTCCCTGAAGTGGAGAAGACAATTCTTTGATGATTTTTGCGTATTGAGCTATCTCTTCTTGTTCACTGCAATGACTTTCACATTCCAGGAGTTTTCTGAAATGAATTTGCTGTTTTACATTCAGAGCATGAGTTGCTGAAGTCGTAGTATAACTTTTCCTTTACAGATTTAAAGAATTCAGCATGCATGTTATCTGATCTTAGAACTTTGCTGTTAATTAGCAGTGTTAGTGCCTCAAAAGGTTTCACACTCGCTTTTGGTGCAGAAGGTTGTGGGCTGTACTCCCATACCAGGTAGGTAGATTTCTGACACACTAATGAAGCATAACAGGGGGGGGGGGGTACTGCACTCCTGAGTATGTCATCCTTTGACTGAGGCATTAAACCAAGGCACCATATGTCTGAGTTGGTGGCAGCTCAGGTGTAGTGGTTCTTTAACACAACACAAAACATTATGCATATATTTACATATCTACACATTCATGCATCCCACTGTCATTATTACCATTCTTCCATAATTGATCCCAACTACTACTTCCACAACTACAATCTAATTTTTCATAATATAGCAGCCAACATCCATTCTCATTAAGCAAAATTTAATCTACTCTTTCATTCCAAGCAACCTATATTACATAAAAAAAATTCTTATCTACCCTTCTCACGTGTTCTTGTTTTTACAATATCCATAATCACATTCATATATATATATATATATTTACGTCATTAATATTCTAAAAAATGTTCTTCCCATAACTTTTCAGAATTTAATCATTTTACATTTCAAAACACATATTCTGTTGTCTTTTCCTCCTCACAAAATAACACACTCTTTCAACTTTTTTATATGGCATATTCCAATTTACTGGTAACTTATTTATTATCACTCTCCACAGGAAATCCTGACACTCGACAACCTTAGTACACCACTTTTTCCTTACTTTAATGGCTTTTATTGCTTCTTCTGGTAAATTTTCCCATGGAATTACATAAAAATATTGTTTCAGCAAATTATTATACCACATACTTCTATTCTTCTCTATCATCAATTTTCATTTTCCATGTTGCTGCTTTTTCTTTATACATTTTAATTTCTTCATTTGTATAATCTTTCTCGTCTTCTCATCATCAACTCCCAAATTTTTCACCATGAATTTCTCAATTATCTTCATTTAACCACTTTAATACTCTTTACAAGTTTAAAACAGTAGAATAAACAACTGGATTTAATAACCACAATCCCCCTTAATCTTTAGTCACACAACACATCTCTTTTCACTGGGTTTCATCTTGAACTCCATATGAAAGACAAAACTAACTGCACAACTTATATTTCATATTTCTGGGATTGCATAAACATTTGACATATATGCTTCTTTCACATTAAAAGAAAATTCACCAGATAAACATTGTTCTTGAATGCTGCTCTATAATAGGTTCATAGTTTAGTACTATGCTAACTGCCCTTGCGAGCCATTTTAAGCTTAGCCAATTATCCCTTGTGAGACTCAAACCCTGCAACTTGTGTTTGTAAGGCATACACCTTAGCCATTAAGCCAACCTCCACATAATCCACATTTCTTTCTTTTATCAAACCCTCCCACTGCCTCACAACTACATAATTTTTCCCAAACTGTATCCCTAACAAAGATGTAGTTACGGATCTAAAGTACACCGCTCCAATTTTCACATCATCAATGAAACCCTTACTTTTACCTTCATTCAAGGTCATTCCCATTCAGACAAATCAACACTTCCCTCGACCACATTTTGTTCTTAGTAACTACAACTATATCCTCTGCATATATCAAAATGACTAGAGTCACCACTTCCTTTTGTATCACATATCTAGCATCTTTCATTTTATAAGCTACCTCACTTACTATCACATTTACTAATGCAAATATTCCACTCATGGGGCATCCTTGTCTTATAACACAATTCATGTATATTTCTTTACTCAGCCACTCATACACTAATACTCTCACTCCATTATTTTGATATACTGACATAAATACTCTTCTAATTCTATTACCTATTCCATAACATCCTACAAAACATTATGTCCTGTTGCATCAAATGCCTTACTAATATCACCTACTAAAAGCGTCACATCTTCCTTTTTACTTGTATTATAATCCATAACTTCTCAAACTACCAATAATAATTCCTAGGTTCATAGGTTCATACTAGGCTATCTGCCCTAGGGCATTTATAAGCATAGCCAGAGTGTGTTTGGCTTTCGCCACCCATTTTAAATGAATTTTGCTATGAGCTTTTTCGAGGTTAGTATACTGTGCCTCTGTCTAACAGTGAAACAGAAGTGATACCCGGGGTAAACCTACTATCTCCCATCCACTCATCAAGATTCCTCTTGAAGACAGTCAATGAGGGACTCTGCCTAACCTGGACTGGGATTTTATTCCAGAGTGAAGGGAGCCTCTGGGTTATGAATCTGTCCCTCCAGCATGTCCTATTTATATCAGTGCTGAGGTTCAAGTCTCTCGAGTGCGTAGCTCGATGGGATTTGGATTTTCTGAGGTGCAGCATGTCCATTAATTCCGGGTTGGACATGGCTTTATACATCAGGCACAGATTGCCTCTGAGCAGGCGGTATACCACTGAGTAGAGCTGGAGTTTCTTTAACAGGGCAGCATATGGCATCTGTTTGAGCCCTTTGATCCTCTTGGTGAGGTAATCTTGGGGTCTTTCAAGTTGCTGCAGGTGTCTGGTAAGGTACATCCCAAAAGGGGCATTGTACTCAATTATGGGCCTGATGAGGGATGAGTAAAGAGGCACGATGACCACCCCTGATCTAGATGTGAATCCCTTCATGATTAGGTGGGCTATATAAAATGTTTTTCTAACCACTTTGGCCACGTGGTTGTCAAATGAGAGATTGAATCAACTTGGGTCCCCAAGTCCCTAATTACCTCTTCCGTACTTAATGGATTACCACCTATGTGGTAATTTGTGGGCACTTTGTTTTTGCCAAAGGGGATGACTATACACTTTTTGACGTTTAGCTTGAGGCCATGGCTCTGGCACCAGTTGTCTGTTTCTATGAGGACCTTTTGTAGGATGTTTGTGTCGGCTGGAGAGTCGATTATGGCGCCCAGTTTGCAGTCTTCTGCGAACTTGGTCAGCCACAGTCCTTCCGTGTTAGCCTGTACCTCCGAGAAATATATACCGAACAAGAGAGATCCCAGCACTGAGCCTTGTGGGACGCCACTTGTAACTGGTTTGGAATCTGACATGGCTCCAGCAATTCTAACCATGTGGGTTCTGTCCTTGAGCCAGTTTGCAACCCATCTAGTGACATAGGGGTTTATATTTAAGCTAGTGAGCTTATCTATAATGCCCGAGTGGGGTATTGTATCGAAGGCTTTTGCGAGGTCCAGGTAGGCTGTGTGGACCACCTTCCCCTCGTCAATGGCCTTGGTGACTGTTTCAAAGAAATCAACCAGGTTTAAGAGGCAGGATCTGCCCTTAAAGCCGAACTGGGTAGGATCCAGTGTCTGTAGGTTCCCAATATCTTTATTTATGAGGTCCATGATGATCCTTTCCATAGCTTTGCAGACCAAGCTAGTCAGGCTTATGGGGCGATAGTTTCCAGGATCCGTTGAGGCACCACCTTTGTGGAGAGGGACCACTGTTGCTGTACGCCACTCTTTGGGTACATATCCTGTAGTAAGGCTGAGATTGAACAGTAGTTTTATGTTTGGGTTTAGTTCTTCTTGGAGTTCATGTAGGACGCAGCCCGGGACACCGTCTGGTCCCACTGATGCTGTGTTTTTTGCTTTGGAGAGGGCGGCTCTTACCTGAGCATCTGAGATGTCAGGGGGGCAGCACTCTGCTGAGATAGATATTTGCCCTTTTGGTGGGGAAGGGGGGGGGGAGTTTGCGCTGAACCTGTCAGCTAGGATGTTGGCAATGTCTGTGGCTTCAGTGTATTTTTCGTCATTTTTGACTAATTTTGTGCATATCTGGGAATTCCCACCCAGGTTCCTAACATAACTAAAGAAAGCCTTGTGATTATCCTTAGTGTCCTGTGCAATTTTTCTTTCGAAGCTGGCCTTAGACGATTTTATGAGTGCCCGTAGTTTTTTGCTAATACTGATCAGAGATGCCTTCCCTTTTTGGGATTTTGCTCCATCATGTAGTAGCTTCCTCCTTCTATTGTATAGTTTTGTTTATGGCTGGGGTCCACCAGACAGGACGCCTAACTTTGGAGGATTGGGTCTTGGTTTTATTTGGGATTGCATGATCCATGCATTCCTGAAGGTGTTCATAGAATGCATTTATAAAGGATTCTGCGGTCTGGGCCGTATTTTCCACAGGCCCGGGGGCTTTGAAGGATTCCACCTCAGTTTTGAGGAGTGTGAAATTTGCTTTAGAGAAGTTTTTCACTGTGGTTTTCTGGGCAGGGGCTGGGGTCTGGATGTGAATATCTAGTGAGATTAGTTTATGGTCTGATCTTACCAGTGAGGGATACACTTCTGGTCTGGAGCATAGAGTCCCCATGTTGGTGATGATCAGGTCCAGTATTTTCCCCTCTTGTGGGAGTGGCAACAAGTTGTTCCATAGCATTTGAGTTTATAAATTCTAGGAACCTTCGGGCTAGGGTGTTGGAGCTAGAGTAATGCTCCCAGTCTATGTTAGGGTAGTTGAAGTCGCCCAATATAATGGTGTTTGGAGAGACCTTCATATTTTCCAGTGTTCTCAGGAAGGCCGAGTGGGGTTCCTGGGTTTGGGAGGGTGGTCTGTAGTAGGCTATAAACTGGAAGGCAGTTTTACCCACTGTTAGTTGCACATGGATAGTCTCTGATGCTTCGTGCTGTGCCACCATCCTGGAGGTGTGGGTATCTTTGACGAATATTGATACTCCCCCTCCTTTTGTGGTTCGGTCCAAGTTTTGGAGCTGAAAAACATGGTATGAGGTATAACCTGGTAGTGCTGGGGTGCTCTCGAGAGCCTTGAACCAGGTTTCTGTTACTGCACAGATATCGATGTTCTCCATGCTAAGGAGAGTTTTGAGTGTGTGCATCTTGAGATTTAGACTTCTGGCGTTGAGTAACATTACTCTTAGTTTCTTATCCCTTGTGATACCTATGGAGGTGGGTTTGTCTTTTGAGCCTTGCCTAAAAAAAGGCAGTATGGGGGTGGCAAGAGCCTTTGCCAATATCCGAAAGCCCAGGGGTGACAGGTGCAAGCCGTCCCTAGCGAAGCATCGTGGCTTGTCGAGCATGTCATCCCAGGCAGACAGGCATTGGATCCCCCTTTGAATGACACCAATACTTAAGCCAATTGTTGAAATTGATCATCTTGTCTTCATATTGTGGCATCATTCTTGGTGAGGGTAAGATGCTACTCAAGGTCAGGGTCATACCGGCCTGGGCTACATGCTCAGAGAGCTCCTCTATGTCTCTTTTCATGTAGTCCAGGGAGGTACGTCTGAGGTCATTCACACCAGCATGGACAATGACCAAGTCATACTTGTACTTGCCTTGGAGTGACCCGAGTGCTTGTGTTATGTGGCGGATCCTAGCGCCCGACAGGCAGCTCACCGTGACCTTCTCCTTGTTCAGCCTGGTGAGCGGGACGTCAGTGTGCCTGATGATAGAGTCACCTATTACAAGTGTATCAGGTGTGTTGTTTAGCCTTAAGGGTTGTGACTGTTCAGCACACTGGCTTTGTGAGCTATGTGTTGCACGTGTTTTGTTTTGGGGTAATGGTTGCTTGGGTGTCTGCTTTGGAGGTCTCTGCTGCTTAGGCAGATTTTTATTTAGAGCCTCCAAGTATGTTTTTGTGCGTTTATGTGTTTGGTTTGCTGTCGTGGTAGGTCTATGTGAGACTGGAATTGTAGTGAGTGTGGTTTCCTTCTCCTCCTGACTGGTTACGCCAGTACTGAGTTGAGAGAGCTTAGCCTCCAGTTTGGCTATATGGTTGCATCTCTCACATGTGTTGGAATTTGTTGGGAGGAGCAGAGGGATGTCTGTGTACATGAGGTATTTGTAACATTGCCTCAAGATTCCCAGATTCACCAGCTGGACCGGAGAAGAGATTGACAAATGACCTTTGGACATGCTAGAATAGTATTGGGAATTCCTTTATAATTGAAAAAAAGGGCCAATGGGGAACAAAGTACTCAAGGGGAGTTTGTGAGGGTGTAGTGCGTTTAATTTTTTAGTGCTGACTTATATAATTGCTTTAGTGAGCAAGTGCCAGGCTTTAGAGTGGGAATAGGGAGTTTATTATGAGAACTAGATCAGTTCTAAGGGAAAAAGTGAAGAGCAGACTTTGTGGAGCCGAGAATGGTTTAAACCCAATTAAGTGGCGCTGCCCGATGCTGCGCTATGCGCAAAATCGCAAAGCAGCTAAAGCGGGTTTTATACAGGGGAACTTGAAAGAGCTAGAAATTGGCCCAAAACGGCCAATAGACTACCAGATTCTTGTGCTGGGAACACTCCTCCAGGGATAGATAGGGTGCTCCAAGCTCCCCACTGTCACTGGTGAACAAAGAAGCCTCTCTTTATCCAAGAAAGGAAATGGGCAACACAGGAACTTTCCAAAAGTCCAGAATACAGCAAAGCCTGTATTTGGACTACTCTAGGTCAGGAAAGACGGGAAACAAGGAACATTTTTTTTTTCTTTTTTGCAACAAACAGCAGGAAAATGCAATAAATATGTAACACAGGCTAGCGCACTTGAGTGTGTAGCCTCAACAGGTAAATGCAACAAACAGGATAAACTTTAAAAGTGCAGGTGCAAAAACAACTTTAAACAGTTTAAAACAGTTCAAGAAGCAGAAATACTTGCAGTTTAGCTAGATCGGACAGTCGCCCAGGTAGTAGCAGGAAAACAAACACTTTTATCAGGTTAGCAGTCACTCTTTTAGCCTCTCTGCTGCTAGCACCACTCTGCAGGACCACAAGGAGCTTGGCTGAGTAGTAACAAGCGCAAAAACCGCGCCAAAGTGGGTTTCATACAGGGGGACTTGAAAGAGCTAGAAATTGGCACAAAATGGCCAATAGACTACCAGATTCTTGTGCTGGAAACACTCCTCCAGGGATAGATAGGCTGCTCCAAGCTCCCCACTGCCACTGGTGAACAAAGAAGCCTCCCTTTATCCAAGAAAGGAAATGGGCAACACAGGAACTTTCCAAAAGTCCAGAATACAGCAAAGCCTGTATCTGGACTACTCTAGGTCAGGAAAGATGGGAAACAAGGATAATATATATTTTTTTCTTTTTTGCAACAAACAGCAGGAAAGTGCAATAAATATGTAATACAGGCTAGCGCACTTGAGTGTGTAGCCTCAACAGGTAAATGCAACAAACAGGGCAAACTTTAAAAGTGCAGGTGCAAAAACAACTTTAAACAGTTTAAAACAGTTCAAGAAGCAGAAATACTTGCAGTTTAGCTAGATCGTACAGTCGCCCTGGCACCCCATTCCATTTTATACCATATATACTTTCTTCCATAATGCCCATCATCCTTCCTTCCATTTTCCTCTGTATTATTCTCATAAAAATTATAACTGGTATTATTTAATATGACAGGTCCCCAATTTTTTATTCTTTTCATCTTTTTTCCATATAAATTTTAATATCCCACTGCATAAATCTTAATAAACAAACTGTTCTTTTAGGAATTCATTCAAAATATTTACAAAACACTCTGTCAAATCCCTTATCTTCCTGTGCATTCCACACCTTACATCTGGACCTGATACTAAATCAACTTTTACTTTCCAAACTACTTCATCCAATTCACTAATAGTAATTTATTTTTCAAATTAGGACATTACAATATTTTCCTTATCATCATGCTGAACAATATATTGCTTATTCTTTTTACAATCAAACCAAAAATGTCCTTTACTTTTACATATTCATCATGTGACCTTTTCCCCTGCATTTTTGTACACGCATTTATCAGACAATTAAAATATCCACCAAAAAGTTTCCAGCTGTCCCATATATCTAATTGCTCCTGTAATACCATCTATATATAACAATTAGCAAATGCTTTATCACATCTTTTTAATATTTTAAAGCATCATCCACTTCCCACCTACCTTTCCAACTACCCCTTTAATCTTTAACTTTCACAACATCAGAAACTAAATAACACATAAATGGAAACTATTTTAACATCTGTAAACTTAATTTCATCTAAGCAAAACTGAGTAAACACTTTTTTATAAAACAAATGAGTCCCTTGCTTGGAAAATACAAATTCATTCCATGGGTAACAGTCCTTTATTTCACAATTAAACAAAATTATTTTTAAGTCTTCAGTCTTAAAAGTTAAGTCACAAAATGTTTTTCTGCAGATGAATCAAGGATCTAATGTCTTTTGCTTCAAAACTAAAAGTAACACTAAACTATCCTACACAAAATAGCTATTATTTCTTCTTTCTTGTCCAACAAACATTTTTTTTCTTTTTAATAAAGTTTATAGTACCTTTTGCACTTCCAACTGCATCAGCATGATTTTCCAGATTGCATCCCACCTGTAACTTTATGCTGAAAGTCATGATTCATGTCCTTTCCATCCAACTCGCTGTCCATTCCAAAAAACTCTTCTATCATATCCGACCATGAAATCAAAAACTCTGCACCAGTATCACCTTTCTTCAATAAACAAAACCGCTTTTCATCAGGCAAACATCCAGTAGCAATTTTAATTACAGCAACTTCTTCAAAACCCATAGGTTTAAAGTCAGCTAGACGCTGCCTGTATTAGCCTGACACGCCCCTGCACTGGCCCAGTAATCAAGGAGCCTCAATCCTCACCACTAGCACTAGTGAGGGACATGTACATTGGAAGGATGACAAGTACACACACAGTAAAGTACAATTTCCCTTAAGAGCATACAGAGATCACAGTCAGTCTGGGGCTGGTTTCTCTCTCTTTATCCAGATCCCCAGTAAGACTCCCCACTGGCATAGCTATAGGGTTAAGATCTCAGCTAAGTGGTCAAGTCAAAACCTCCCTCGCTGTCCAACCAATGCTTCGTGTCCCTGCCCAAGTAGCTCTCTCTCACATACACACACACACACACACACACACACACACACACACACACACACACACGCACACACGCGCGCGCGCACACACGTGCACACACACACACGCGCACACACACACACTTTCAGATGTGATTTATATACAGACACACAAACACTCCTGGAGAAGGCTGGCGCAGGTTCACTAGCTGCCCCCTTCTGCACAGACTATACGAAAGTGCCAGCTGCCACCACCCACTCTTTATCAGCTACTATAAGGCCCTTACAAAGGGTAACCAATTTTACCATGTAATGTTACTATTATCCTAATGGTAAGTGTATCCAAGACTTTTAAGGCTATTTAAGAGTGGCCTATACAGTGCCACCAAATACATGCAAATACTCTAAAAAGATAAATACCTCTAAACAAACCAGTCACAATTAAAAGGTTTAAATATATTTAATAATAAAAACACAAGACAATATTCAATAACAACACAGTGACAACAGACTTCAGAATCACAGGAAATATTTTAAAACAACATTGCAGGACAGCCTCACATAAATACAGAAAACATCTAAACTAATCTTACTGTATTCCTATCTATCTCTAAGAGAGATGCTATGATCTAAGTCTTACTTACAGAGCAACACGCAGGCAGCAGTGCTGGGTGAATGTTTCTAGGTCCAAAGACAAATACAAAATGCCCAGACTCACTCTCTGAGATAGCTCTTAAATTACTATCAAACATTTCTGCTGGGTTATCTCAGATTACATCATTCTTGTCACCTCTTCCTTTAGTTCCTAGGATAACAGGAACTTAAGTATTTTTGACACAGAGGTGTTACATTTTATCTCTCAGAAGTTTTGCCTAGAACTGGAACTCATAAAACTGGTAAACACTTTTACCTTTGAAACCTGTAATTATTTATGTTTCCAGACAATAGAAAGAATTTCTAGCTGGAGACATTCTGTCTCCTAGCTGAGGGAAACACCAGTGTAAACAATTCAACTTATTTTCTTAGAGTTTTGCTCTTTTCCAGTAGGGTGCACTGTGGTTACATTTTTGAAGCTCAGCACATAACATACAGTTTACTTACATTTCTAAGACAAGCCTATGGCTCATATTAATATTTACAAATGACAATTTACAAAATTCTAGCTAGCTGGGCTGGCAGCCTCACATAGCCAATTGCTTTTCAACTGTTTTCTGTCCAAATGACAGAACCACACTACTATTACCAGCAAAACAACTCTCTTCTCCATTACTACTGTCCTAGCACCTTCCATACCAGGAACAGAAGCAGGAAATGCAGTAGCAAAAATGTCCTCCCTCACAACAAAAAGAGTGGGGAAGTTCTTCACTGCCCTGTCCAAATTTCCCTTAGTAGTGCAAATATCACCTCAAACCTCCCCTGAAAAGAGGCTACTAGCTTAGTGAGACTAACCCAGTCAACAAAGGATACATAAAAAATAAAATAAATAATGCCCTACTTGATGCAAATCTCATTTGTTTAAGGGGAGGTGACTCTGACAAAGATTCACTTTACATATTGCTGAGGGAGAGACTTAAAAGTGATACCTGTCTTGGAAGACTCACAGTTCAGGAATATTTTAAAATATTCTTTCCCTCTAGTTAGAATGGTGTAACTTGCCTTTCAGGGTGTCAGGCAATTCTAAGTCAAAAGCGTAATAGTGACACCATCATCAACTCCCTTTATACCCATTCCCTACCTAGAGGTTGGGGTGCTGTTTCAACTATTGCCATCTCCCCCTCAATTCAATGCCACTCTTCTACCTTCCTGTTGACAGTCATGACCGACTGCTGCAGGTCTTCTCTCACACAATCCATCCATATCTTTCTTCGAAGCCCCTCGTTTCCTCTTGCCTTCTTCTTGTCTGTCCCAAATCATCTTTACCAGATTGTCTTCTGCTTTTCTGCACATTTATCTGAACCACTGTAATCTGTTTCCGTTAACTTTCTTTGCAATTGAAGTTACTTTGGCATTTGTTCTGATATCTTCATCTATTCATCTGTCCCACAGTATCCATCCAATCACCAACTCAGGCAATTCACATCTATTACCTCTAGCTTCCCCTTTATTGCCCAGGTTTCTGTAGCATTCAGCAATAAGGCTGCACCACTGTTCTGCACACCTTGCTTTGCAGCTACTTGCATTCTTCTGTCATACACTAACCCTGACACACTGTGCCAGTTGGCTGCAGCTCCTCTGATTCTAGCTTTGCCCTCAATCAGGACTTCCCTTCTCCTCAACCCCCCCTTTCAGATACTTAAAGTTGTTAGCCTATCCCATTATTTTTCCATCTGTCTCAATTCTCAGTTTCTTCTGATTTCCATTTGCTGCCAGTACAATTATATTATCTGTAGTCAGTTTTATCCTATGCACTTTCAGTTTTGCATTCTATTCCTCTATACTTTGCTGAAGTTCTTGCACAGGGTCTGCCTACAATGCTACATTGTCTGCATACAGCAACTTTGTTGACATGTTCCCTCCAGTCTTTTTATTAATGTAGTTCACTACTAGCAAGAAAAGCAGTAGACTCAGAGCTGAACCCTACTGCACTCTCACTCCTACTAGGAATCCCTCAGAGTCTAAACACTGTACTTGAGTCATTGGGTCCTTGTACACAGCCTACATTAATTCTACCAATGTTTATAGGGCTTTGAACTATTGCAGGACTGCCCAACTCAGCTTTTTTGAGACCTTGTCATGTGCCTTCTCCAAGTACAGGAATGCCCAGTTGGACTTTTTCATTATATGTCGCTTCTACTCAGCTGTCTGGATCACTGCAAAAATCGGGTTGGTTGCAATGCATCCTGATCTAAATCTAAACTGTTCATCTCCCATCTTACATTCAACTACTCTGCGTATTCATTTGTTAATCACCCTTCGCAGAACTTTCATGCAGTGCGACAGGAGCATAACACCTCTGTACTGCCCACAGTTGTGGATGTCCCCTTTGCTCATGCACACTGGCAATAGTATGCTTATTCTCCAGTCACCTGGGATATGAATTTCTCTCCATAATGCTATGAGTACCCCCAAGAGTCAATTCTTCCCTATAGCACCCTATATTTTGATCATATCTGCCGTTTCCTCAACTGAACCTCTTGCTTTCCTGACTTCATTTTCCTTACTTAGTGCTGTTCTTACTTTTCTAGGATGGGCTCCTGCTCTTATTTCCTCATAAGCTGTGTCTGTGGAAGTACAGCATCTGGGGAGTTTTCTTTATTGAGAAGTTGCTAGTACTACTCCTTCCATACGCCTTTGATGTCCTGTAGACTGGTGAGCAGGTTATTGCTAGCATCCCTTGTGAAGGTTGCCTGACTATCTTCTGTATCTTTCTGTCTCTGCCTTGCAAACTGAGATAGTTTCTTTGTCTCATCTACAGAGTCACATTCCGGAAGCTGGTTGAGTGCCTCTAAGGTCTTGTTCCTTGCTATTTCAACTCTTTTCTTAGCCTCTTTGTTAGCTATCCAGTATTCAATCTTAGCCTGGGCCATTTTTTCTGTCTCCCACATTTTACTGCACACTTCTTTCTTTTGATGACTTCCTGGACTTCTGCATTCCACCACTAGCTTTCCTTATGTACCCTGCTTCCATATTTGGCTCAACTACATATCTGTTCTATAGCCCTTACACTTACAGTTTTGAGGCACTGTCAATCTTCAAATCCACCTATTTCCTCCTCTTTCTGAGGTGCTAGAGCCCCGAGTAGTTCAATGAACTCTTGTGCCTTCTCTCCATTTAACTTCCAGGACTTCAGTCTAGTTTCTGTTGACCTTAGAACCTTCTATGACCACTACTTGTTCACTGTGGCAACCAGTGGTTTATGCGGTGGGCCAACTGTTTCACTGGAGATGACTGCAATCACTGATTCTACCCCAATGTACTTTCCTTGCTAGGAGAAAGTCTTCTCGAGTTGCATATTGTACACTCTTCTATGTGACCGCATGACCATTTTCTCATTGATCCAGTGTATTGGCCACCATCAAGCCATTTGCCAGAAAGAAGTCTAGGATGCTCCCTTTTATTCCTGCTACCCTTTTCATGTAGACCCAGGCAGTTATCACATCCTGTCTTATCTGTCTTCAATATGTGCATTCAGGTTAACCATTCTCAACACCAGTTCATGTCCTGCTTTAATAACTTCTGCCTAAATGCAGTCTTTTATTTAATATCACAATCCTGCTGTGGGGCATAGGCTAAGATTATGAATAGTGCTCTGTCCTCACACTGGATTCTGAGTGCCATAAGTCTATCACTAATTCTGACATCCTTCACTGTCTACTGAAGCCTCTCACTCACTGTGACACGTATGCACTATCCACTATCCCAGTAATCAAGGAGCATCAATCCTCACGACTAACACCAGTGAGGGACGTGCACATTGGGAGGAAGAACACTACACACACAAAGTACAATTTGCCTTAAGAGCACATGGAGATCAGTCAGTCTGGGGCTGGTTTCTCCCTCTCTCTCCAGATCCACAATAAGACTTCCCACTGGTACAGCTATAGGGTTAAGATCTCAGCCGAGTGATCAAGCCAAAATCTTCATCACCCTCTCTGTCCAATTAGTGCTTTGTGTCCCTGCCCAAGTAGCTGACACACATACACACTTTAAGATTTGATTTATATACAAACACACAGACACTCCCAGGGAAGGCTGGCACAGGTTCTCAGGCGATGTCCCATCTTCTGCCCAGACCACCTGCCACCAACCACTACTATCAGTTACTATAAAGGCCCTTACCAAAGGGTGTCCCATTCTACTGTGCAATGTTACTATTATCCACATGGCAAGTGTGTCCAAGGCTAAGGCTATTTAGGAGTGGCCTATACAGTGTCACCAAATACATGCAAATACTCTAAGAGCTTATATATCTCTCTATACAAAACCAGCCACCATTAATAGGTTTAAATATATTTAGTAATAAATAATAAAATCATAAAACAATACTCTAACTCAGCACAGTGACAATAGAGATTAGAATCACAGGAAATACTTCAAAACAACATTGTAGGACAGTCTGACATAAATACAGAAAACATCTAGACTGATCTGACTATTTTCCTATCTCTAAGAGAGATACTAAGATCTTAGTCTTACTTACAGAAGAAGGCAAGTGCTGATGAGATGTATTCAGGTTCAGAAACAAATACAAAATGCAGTCTCTCTGAGACAGTTCTTAAATTAATAATACACATTATTGCTGGGTTAGTTAGATGACATCACTATTTGACACTTTCATCTAGTTCCCATGCGAAACAGATACCAACAGAATTTAACATGTCTCAGTCAAAAATACTTAACTCTCAGATGTACAGCTGCTAGGAAGTCACAGAACAATACAAAAACACAAAACACTTTACATTTGAAACCTAGTAATTATCTCTGTCTTAAGATAATAGAAAGAAACTCCTAGCCTGGACATCCTGTCTCTTAGAATGAGATAAACTGACTTTCTAACGCATAGTAAAACTATTTATCAACTTATTGTCTTAGAGTTTTGCAAGTTAACTCTGTATATTCCAATGTCTTCTATGAAACATACATAGACATAGAGTTTATATACATTTCTGCTTTCTTCCAAGCAGTGTGCACTGTGGTTACAATCTTGAAGCTCAGCACATAACACAGTTTTCTTACATTTGTAAAACAAGCCTGTGACTCATATTAATATTTACAACAGAATTATTTACAAAATTCTGTCTAGCTGGGCTGGCAGCCTTCACACTCGCTACAATCCTGAATACTATACTCTGGATCCTAAGTCAAGTGCCATTTCTGTATTGTCCTCCTTCCATCTTGTCGCTTGGATACATAGAATGGCCAGTCTTCACCTTACCATCATGTCATCCACTTTCAAGCTTTGTCTTGTCAATGAACATATACTGAGTGTAGCAATCCTTAATTCATGTTTGGCAGGCTGACTGGTTTTACGTCCAGCTTTCACTCAATACAGCTATTCCAAGTAGTCTAAGCTGGGCAAATGAACACCAGCCAGTAGTTTATTGACCCAGATGCTGGGTTTTATGGCTGGCACACACTGGCTCCAGTCCTTTTCCCCATTCTGAAAGACTTCCTAGAATAAAATTTCTTGCTCAACCCCAGAACAAACTATCCCTAAATATGAACAAATATTTACTCATACCTTACACCATCTTCTTCACTCACTTCTTTACTTGAATCAGTTTCTCTGCCATGACTCTCTACCTAAATATGCCATAACCCTTTTTCCTCACACTTCATATCACAATTCCAGTTTTGCATTATACTAACTTACCTTTAATTTCTCTAAAGTGGTTAACATTTCTCTAAATATTAAATCACTGTCATACAAGTTGCATCTAGCCCAACACTCCCCATGGCTACAGAAAACCACTAGGTCAGAAATGAAAAACAGAGATAAAGCCTGGGAACACTGGCGCAAAACCAAAACCCCTCAGCTAGACAGAAATTCCCAGAACTACACAATAAAGTCAAAAAGCTAATAAAGGAGGACAAAATCCAGTACTACCACAGTCTGTCCTCAACTCCTCCCAACACAACCCCAAACAATTCTGGACCTCCAAAAACTCCATCATCCACCCAGGTAAAATCAATACCCCTACACCTAACATTCCTCACTCCTCAGAAAATATTGCTACCTCATTCAACATACACTTCACACAAACCATACTATCACTACCTAGACAACACAACCCCCCTCCCCTACACCCCACACCTTCACCCAGTAATCTCCCGACACTCTTCTCATTTTCTCCCATTCCTACCACCAACATAAGAAAACTCTTAACTAAACTTAAACCCACAAAATTAGCGGCAGACAACCTCCCAAGTGAATTCCAACAAATTGCAGCTGACGCCCTAGCCTACCCAGTTATCAATCTTGATTAACCGATCTCTGTCAGAATGCTATATCCCTACACTATGGAAAATATCGCACACAATTCCCCTTCATAAAGGTGGCCCCTCCACAGAACTAACCAACTACAGCCCCAGAGCGATTCTATCTCCACTATCCAAAATACTAGAGAGATGCATTCACTCTCAAATCTCAGACTACCTCCTTACGAACAACCTCCTTTCTAATACTCAACATGGTTTCCGACCAAGACCAAACCATAGCACCACCACTGCCTTACTCTCTTTTACCAACACTATCATTCACCATAAAAACAATGGACTTCTCTCCTCTGCTACTTTCCTACACCTATCTAAAGCATTTGACATAGTCCCACACAAACAACTCATCTCTGTACTCAATAACCTATCCTTCTCTCAGTCACCAACTGGTTTCAAAGTTACCTGTCTGACCGCCAGCAATCTGTTGTATGGCAAAATGACATATCTCCCCAACTACCAGTCTCTATTGGTGTTCCCCAAGGATCCATCCTTGGACCCCTACTCTTCTCTATTTTCACCAATAATCTAGCCTCTGCCACCAAACATGGCACACTCATACAATATGCAGATGACTCAACCATCATCTGCTCAGCCCAGTCCCTACCCAAACTGCAAAAGGTCACACAGGATGCCTTTTCCTCTGTTGAAGCTTGGCTATCAGATGCCCAGTTAATACTCAACCCAACAAAAAACTCCTCATCTTCGAACCCACCAAACATACTCAAAACAGCTCTCACTTCAACATCACAGCAAAAGACACCACCACTATCCACCCAACAGATCACACCAAATTGCTAGGAGTTGAAATAGGCAACAATCTCAAATTTGACATTCACATATCCATGACCATAAAAAAAGTCCACAAAAAACTAGGAGCCTTGTACAGAAATAAGCAACTCCTCACCAAAGCAGCTAGGATTTCCGTTGCAAATTCACACCTTATCTCCACCCTACTTTATGCCTCTCCGATATATACCAACCTAAGGCAATGCGATCTAAATAAACTCGAAACCTGCTACAACAAAATCACCAAATTCGCTACTGGGGCATCCTACCGCAGTCACCACTGTCTCTCCCTTACTGAACTAGGCTGGCTAGAACTCCCTCACCTCCTTCAATGGTATCAACTCGCACTCGCCAACAAACTGGTAAACCATCCTCTAAAGGTCCCATCCCTCCAGTATCTACTCCAACCCTCTCTCACCACCAGACCACTATGATCCAGCAGCAAAAATTAATTACATGTTACTAGAGCCAATAACACTGATGGAGAAGCACTATTCTCCAGCGCTATACCCAAATTATGGAACCCCCCCCCCCCACAATAACCTTTGTACCATCATGCAAACACTTCAAAGTTTTACTTAAAGCACATCTAAAAACATGCTGGCTATGCCCTTGTAACTCTCCCCTCTAACTTCTCCCACTCCATCTACCCTCTACCTCTCTTCCACCCCACAAACTACCTTTGATTACAGCAAGCTCTGATACTTCCATGCCTATCTACTTATTATATGGCAGTAACTTCTTATTGTAACAATTGTTAATATCTGCTGCGACTTCATGGCTGGAACAGATGCTAGTTATCTACTGAATGCACAATGTTCTTCATCTGTAACCATGTCTGTAATATTTTAATTGCTAGGATTCTTCATCTGTAACTATGTCTGTAATATTTTAATTTGTGGAGCTTTTCTCCCCGGGGCTCCGCTAAAAATGGACCTGTGTCCAGTCGGACATTCCCGGTCAACAAATGTAAATAAATAAATAAATAAAATTCTTAATCAATGTTGCCACATTATGGCTAGTTTGGTATAATTATTTAAGCTGCAGATTGTACAATTATTGCTTTTATAATGTTTTTGCAATACTTTGTAGCTTTTTCCCTGGGCTTCAGCTGAAAATGGGCACCTACTCAGTCAGACTTCCCCAGCAATCAAATGTCAGTAAATAAATAGGGGCACATATATCCCTCCCACCATCAGCATGGATCTCTGGCACAGGTCAGACTAGGCCAGGTCCTTAACCTTCTTATAAAAAGCAAATACCAATGCCTATTGTTGGTAGCATTAGTCAAAACAACCAAATCAATTACAGACAGTTTTTACAATGTCGAGTAGTACAGTCTGTGAACTGTGCTTTTCTAACTAGAGGATAAAGTACACCACAGTTGATGTCCAAAGCAGTTGAGCTACACAACTGTTTTCCTTACAGGTACCATCTAGAGTTTGTACTGCTGCTCGCACCTCCATTCTTGGGTGAGTCCGAGGTGGAAAAAGTATGCCTATTGTGAGGTGGGAGGAACCCAACATAGATACAGGGAGAAGATGCAACTCCATACAGGCATTAGCTAGAGGTCAGGCTCGAACCTTGCACCTTGTGCATGGGAAATGAAGACCTTAACCATTGTGCCAACTATAACAGTGACACCTTGAACTATAGATAATCTTCCTTCTGTAAGAAGCCCTGCATATTGTGCATAGCAATACAGAATTCAATATCCTTGGCCATTTCTTAGCATCGTTTACTCTGATAGCTTGACTTTTTTCTCTGAGCTTCTTTCTACCTTAAGCTGCTGTTAAGACTCATCCTTTTGTGGCGTGAATTATCATTTTGTCATGTGTAGTGCATTTTTGTTATTCAGCTGAGCAGATCCTCAATCCCAGTTTAACATGATCCCTAAAGACAAGCAAAGATGGAGTAAGGGGGGCTCTTGCTTGGACTAGCAAATTTCTTGTGGCCTGTGAAAATTCAGTTGTCTAAATACAGGAACACCTGGAACCCTTTTGACCTGTGACAGGTTGCTACCACTGTCCTGCATTTGGTGAACACCTGGAGGGGATTCTGTGGCAAGGCCAAAGGGCGATGCTCTCAAATGGAAAAGACTGGCTCCCAGTAAGAAGCATAGGAACCTCCTGGACTGCCTGGCTATTTTGATGTGATAGTACGCATCCTGGAGGTCCACCAAGTGCATTGAGTTGTCTTTCCCCAAAAGAGGCAGTAGGGACTGTACTGTGACCATCCTGAAATATGTCCACTTGACAAAATTGTTCAGTTGGCTTAGGCCTAAGTTTGGCCTTATGTTTTAATTATTTTTCAGTGCTAAAGAGAACCTTGAGTAAACTTCTCAATCCTTTCTGTTCTGGTGGGACCTTCTGGATTCCTTGTTTATTTAGCAGCTTTGATATTTCCTGAGCTGCTGCTTTCATTGCTGGGGTATAACATTTAAGATGGGTCTTGTATTCCAATTTTGGAAGATATGCAAAAGGGATAAAATAGCCTCTGGCTGCCACTCTCAACAGCCAAGAATCATATGTGATGGTGAACCAGGCATGATGGTGTACAGATAAGCCCCACCTCCCTGAATGCCTGCAGACCAAGACAGTTAGGCATTCCTTCAGGAGCACTGGAAGGGTTTGTTAGTGAAACGACCTAAAAAACATTGGTTCTGCTGTCCAATTCTGCCTCTCTGGCATCATCCACAGAAGTTCCTCCCCTGCCCCGGGGGCCCTGTCACCAGAATCATTCTCCGCACTTTCAGGACCACAAACATTTCTCTCCCTTCCAGATGCGTGAAAGACCTCTTAGGTGTGGAAAAATGGATTGCCACAGTAGAAACAGGTTTGCCTTCTAGCTTCCTCCTAGTGGATCCATCAAATGGGGTATTCAGGAAAGATGTCTTAAAGCTTTCCACAAAATCACACAGATGCATCCAAAGTGGCAAATCATAAGGTCAGCACCTTCTATTCTCAACATGCCATCCACTATATTTGACAACAGGTGTAGTGGCACACTGGTAATGGACTGCATGGTGGCCAACTGTGGTTCCAATGCCCTACGGGGCTCTACCATTTTGCACTAAACATGGATTTTGACAACTCTTTTGTCAAACCCCTCTGCAATCTGGTTAAGTGAGACATGCAATTCAGCTCTCAGACGACAACGGTCATTGAAGCATACACACGTACCCCAAATCTATCCAGAGCCCTAGAATTTTGATTTGGGAGAGGAATAAGAGCGCTCTCCTCTGAGAGTTCTCTTTTAGTGTTTGCCACCACCACAACAGCATCCACTATTGGCCCTTTAGTCCAGTGTGCCCGGTCTCTGGGAGAGACTAAAATGTTATCTGGCTTATGAGGGATTGGTTCCACCACATCCTGCTCCTTCCAAGCCTGCTGGGACACCAAATTAACCAAACATTCTGGTGGGATACAACCTGGGATGCATATGGGCCTGCACCAAATGCCTTAAGAACCACTGAGTCTCCTGGAAAGTGACATCAGTGGATCAAACTCCCCTTTGTCTAAGCAATACCAGAAGCTCTCAAAAGGCTATTGTCTTCTGTGAGAGATTCTTGGTTAGAATCCAAACGCCTCCTTTTACTTTTGTACTTTTTCCTAGGTGTGTGTGTGTGTGTGTGTGTGTGTGTGTGTGTGTGTGTGTGTGTGTACTTGTTGGGGGGGTAGAAGCCAGGGGAGAGTACGAAGCCATAGGGGAACACTGAAACCTGGATTTTCTCAAGGCTAACTGATGCTAGGACAGATGATGATGAGGCACTGAAGCACCTGAAACTGCTCAGGTTCTGAGTGGATCCAAGAAGGAACAGGTCACCCTCTCTCTCCAGTAGGATAGGATCTTTACAAAGGCATTAAATTTAAAAGCTGAAGCAGCCCCTCACAGAAGCTCCTCCTGGGCTGTCACCTGGCTAGGTTCTGAGGTAGAAATGTGGTGCTGAGCTGTCGATGGTAGAGGCCCTTAGAGGCAGGGAAGGTTACAACAACTTCAGAGTTGACCCAGATCCTGAAGCCCTGATGGCAATCTCCTGGCTGAGAGAC